>NC_052351.1:3460745-3528375 GCF_009727055.1 Benincasa hispida | reverse complement strand
CTTCTTCTCCCCTGCCACAGTCTTTCCATTCCACAATGTCACGACTTGACATTGCTCTTTACCCATACCCCCTGGGTTGGTGGGAGTTCCGTTGAACTCGGCAGGGCCTCTTGCGGTTTGTTCTTGAGTTCACTCGCAATCTGGCCTATCTGTATTTTCAAGTTGTGAATAGACGTCACTTGGTTTTGAAGCACAGTTTCGTTCTTCTCAAGATATTGCTTTAACAAACTTTCTAAAGAGGAAGATTGCGGCGCTTGCGAACGGTTGGCTTGATTACTCGTCTGACCGTTGCTTAGCGGGAAAAATGTGGATGGCCCTTCTTTTTGCGCCATTGATTGGAAATTTTGCTGTTGATTTTTCCATGCAAAGTTAGGGTGATTTCTCCACCCAGGGTTGTACGTGTTAGAAAACAGGTTATTCTTCACAAAGTAGATTAACTGTGGACTTTGCGGGCATTCTTCCATTGTGTGTCCTTCACCGCAAGTAGCACACCTTGCAGTAGTCTGGTTGATTGTGTTCACTTGTCCACTATGCGTTGTGGGGCTGTTGATTGCGATTCCCTGTATCCAGTTCATCATTGCAGTCATCTGACTCTTAAGTGATGCGATAGCACCATTGTTTGCGTCACTATCCTTTATTCTCAATCTTTGATTGCTCTCTCTCCAGTTCTCGTGATTTTTAGAGATGTGTTCGTTGCTATCGTGATTTTCTCTAGGAGTGTATTATGTAAAATAAATTGGAGAATTAAGTTCTAAATATAAGTGATGCGTTTAAATAATTGTAATGCGTTGGGCGTTAGATATATGCATAGCACACAACTTCTTCTAATGACGTTCAAGTTTTCCTAAACCAAACCCAAGTATAAATCTAATTTAGGTTCCTGGTAAGTCCAGGGTTGAACTCAAGGATTCAGTTAACCAAACGCAGACCTCGCGTTGTATCAACTATAGGGGTTTTCCTAAATAAATGTGAGAAATGTGTTATTTACACTAATTTGCTGTGCCTATGCAAGAGATGCAAAAAAGTTGAGTAGTTAGTGATAAATCATGTGAGAATGGAGTTTAATGTAAATGGATGCGTCGATCTAAGATGAATGTACACAAACTAGGATGTGATATGGATCAGATGAAGTGATTTGCTTAATTGTTCATGCATTAGACTTCATTCAACATTTCTCAATGCAAATAACATACAAAACCTATCTCTAGGATGCATGCGTCTAACACAGAATGCAATAGACACCAGTAAGTCTATCTCTAGTTGTACTAGGCATCCTACTTGATGTAGCTTAGTTATTCTTTCGAACAATCTAAGTTAAAGACGCTTTTTACCAATTTTTCAAGTTGGCTTGAGCGTTGGAATGAAGTTTGGCATAAAGTATTAATGCGTTCAACATAAACAAGAAATAAACAATGGCAAGTATGATGGATCAAATATATAAATTTTATAAAGAAACAGAGAGTCTTTACAAAAGCAATATTTAATCAAATGAAGTGAAAGCGATAAATGAGATGAAGGAAACTGAGTCAAGCCAAAGAATACAATCTCTTGTATTTCTTTGGCTCAATCTCGTTATGTACAATCACTTGTATAGGAATTGGATGAAGTGTCTTTCTCAAGAGTGGCTTCCTCCGCTCTTTGACTGGCGGTGGTGGTGGTTCTCAACCCTTCTGATTGTTTGGCACCACAACACAGCTTTTAAGAACTAAAACTATGATTACAATATACAGAGAGTAAGGATCTTGATAATTTCCGAACTTCTTAACTTTTGAGGGACTTCATTTATTTATAAGTGTTGGTCACGTCCACTTGATGAATGGGTAGCACTAAAGTCCATGTCCTGGTTAACATCAAAGTCCATGGCTTGGTTAGCCGCTTGACTCTCGGAAGCTTTTCAGATGCCACCTGCTGCTTAGAAGCTTTTCAGACGCTGCCTGCTGCAGGTGCCCATACTTGCAAATGGTGATGTGACACAATCAGCCTGGATCAATGTATCTTCTCCACGTTGAACTCCCTCCGACGCATGGCTCATGCGTTAGGGCTTTTCCCGCGGCACTTGTCTAATGTGTCAGCGTTAATTCTCGCGTTGAAATCCTGCAATACAATGCTTTAGTGCCGCGATATTTAGTAATAAAACTTCTTTTGTATGTGTATGCTAATGTTTGAATAAATCCATGCATTTCTTCTAAAAATAAGGAGAATTTATCATTAAAAACCTTAGTTGTTCCAACTTAAGAGCAAAAATAACTTGTATTTCTACAAGTTATCAAGATGCGATCAAGGATGTCCTTGGCCTCATCATACGTTTTATCTAGCAGACCTCCAGCGGTTGCCACATTGGCAGTGGTCTGCGAAGCAGGGTTTAATCCGTGATAAAAAATCTCCATTTGTAAGCAGTCTGGTAATCCGTTGTGTGGGCAGTCTCTTACCAGCCTCTTAAACCTCGCCCAGGCATCACTGAGCGATTCGTCCATGTCTTGTTCAAAATTGGTTATTATTTTCCTTCTCCTGGCATTCTCAGTAGGTGAGAAATATTTCTTCATAAACTTCTCTACTACTTGTTCCCAAGAAGTAATCTTCCCAAGTTCGAGAGAGTACGCCCATTTTCATGCCTGATCACACAACGAAAGTGGAAATAGAGTTAGTCGAACTTCCTCGGTGGAGATATTCGGGAACACAAAAGTGTTGCAGATCTCTATGAAGCTCCGGAGGTGGGCGTGCGGGCCTTCGCCACGTCTTCCTTCAAACTGTCCAGCAGTTTGGATCATCTTTCATTTCGAATCGAGATCCATCAAAAGCAGGCCTCATGATTCCTGGGGAGAAATCATAGAGGTTGGGCGACGCATAGTCCCGAATGGGCCTATTTCGGTCGTTTACCAGTAGGATTGGATTCGCCATGACATTGTTTTCATTTGGTGCTCCGTTTCCAGGTTGTTCTGCCATATTATCTTTCTCTTTTGGTTGGCGACTATCTCTTAGTCTTCGTCAGAATGTTCTTTCAATCCCTAGGACGTAATTCGCTAGAGATTGAAAGCTGCAAAGAAATCAGAAAAATTATCGTTAGCACACTGATTTGCCGAAGTCCCCGGCAATGGTGCCAAACACTTGATGCATTATTTTATGCGGTGATATAATGAAAGGAAATTGCGGTGATGGGAAATACGTTGTGCAACAAGTTTTCTGAGCAGAACCCAAGTATAAATCCTACTGAGTTTCCTGGTAAGTCCAGGGTCGAACTCAGGGACTAAGAAAAACAATATGCAGTAATAATTTTTAAGATAACTTTTCGGTAGCCAATAAATCACAGAATTGTTGAGTTTTTGTTTGCGGTAAAAAAGTGTATGCAGCGGAGTTAAGAAAAGTATTAACACTACGAAAGATGCGATGAATATGCGGGGAACGGGTTGAGAAGAGGTTCAGCTAACACTACCTAAGATTGCGTTCATGTTATGCGATCATGCTACACACATACAATAGCAAATCATCTCTCAACGCAAATGCTACGGTTTCTAGTTTTTAGAACACATGCGATATATATGATAAGTCTATAGAGCTTACACATAAGATGTAAGGGTCAGTCTTGATTAATGGAAATTGAGAGAAGAACACGAATCGTGTTAAGTTTTGCCACAGGTGAGAAGGTTTCTGAGTAATCCATCCCACACATCTAAGTGAACCCTTTAGCAACCAACCTGGCCTTATATCTGTCGAGAGTCCCATCAGATTTGTATTTGACAGTGAACACCCACTTGCACCCGACTGTTTTGTGACCTTTCGAAAGAACGACCAGATCCCATATTTTGTTTGTCTCAAGTGCCCGCATTTCCTCCATAATTGTGACTCGTCGTTCAGAAACTTTCAGAGCCTTGTACACATTGCTTGGAATCATCACGTTATCCAGAGTGGTAGTGAAAGCCTTAAATCCCGAAGATAAGTTACTGTAGGACAAGAAGCTTTCATGTAGTGCTTGGTGTAAGATCTCGTACCCTTCCGTAGGGCAATCGGTAAATCCAAGGTAGTATCAACCTTACCGGTTTTGTCTACCTGTTTATCTGTACCCAACTATTGCACATTTTTAGTTCCCTATGTATCACCTAGTAATTCACCACCACCATTGATCCTAACTTCATCAGAGTTCACTCCATCACCTTCAACATCGTTAGAGTTCACTACATCACCTTCAACACATTCATTATCATCAAGAATAGAGGTATCTTGAGCTGGTTCTGGTTCTGACTCTTGGACACCTTCCGGTGGAGCAACATAGGGAACTATTTTGGGAACTATTTCTTTTCGAAGATTCTTCTTATAGTAGGTTATCCAGGGAACTTGTTTTGTAGGAAGGATAGGGTCATTTGTTTCAAGGATAGGCTCAGGAAACAGATCTAAAGGAACAGGGTAGGTGGATGTGTTAGCCTCTTCACTAGTGGTCTCCCCACTAAAGAGGACTAATGGGAAAGAAGGGTTTGTCCCCTTGAAAAGTGGCATCCATGGTGAGAAAATACTTTCAAGAAGAAGGCTAAAAATACTTGTAGCCCCATTGATGGAGTGGATACCCAACAAACACTCACTTTTGGGCCTGATGAGCAAACCTACTCTAGTGAGGACCATGATTATGAACAAAAACAGTATAACCAAACACCCTAAGGGGAACATCTAGGAAAAGGTGAGTGGACGAGAAATACTCTTAAAACACTCTAAGGGTTTGGAATTTAAGCACACAGGAGGGCATCCGATTGATGAGATGAGCTGCAGTAAGTACAACATCTCCCCACAGATACAAGAGTAAGGATGCAGGTATCATGAGAGATCGAGCTACTTCAATAAGATGACAGTTTTTCCGCTCAGCCACCCCATTCTACTGAGGGGTATAAGCACAGGAATTCTAGTGGACGATGCCTTAGAGGTTTAAAACTTACAAAGGGACTGGTTAATAAACTCACATCCATTGTCACTTTGAAGAATGGGGATTTTGGTATTGAACTGAGTTTCAACGGTATTGTAAAACTGTTGGAATATCGCCGTCACTTTAGATTTGTCCCTAAGAAGAAACACCCATCTAAAACGGGTGTGATCATCAATAAAGGTGACAAACCACCGTTTACTTGACATAGTTGTGACATTAGATGGACCCCAAATGTCACTATGTATCAAATGGAAAGGTCGGGAAGGTTTATAGGGTTGTGAAGTAAAAGAGGCCCTGGGCTGCTTTGCACGAATACAAACATCATAAGATAAAGACGACACATTCACATTATGAAATAAGTAGGAAAATAGGTATTCATATAATGAAAGCTTAGATGTCTAAGACGAAAGTGCCATAGTAAAAAAATCAGTTTCAGAAACAGTAAGAGAAGATAATAAACTAGTCCTAGACAAACTCCTAGAAGAAGCATCATCGGAAAGGAAATAGAACCCCCTATTGTGTCGAGCAGTGCCAATCGTCTTCCTCGAGCTCAGGTCCTAAAACAAAACATCATCTGGTAAGAAAACAACTTTGTAGTTTAAATCTCTGGTTATTTTACTGACCGATAGAAAATTGTAAGATATATTTGGCACACGTAAAACTATCTATAAAATTAATCCCTGAATCGGAGATAAGTGACCCTTCCCAGCAATGGGGGCAAAAGACCCATCTGCAATTCGTATTGTCTCATTTCCAGCACTTGGATAGTAGGAGAGGAATTGATCAGATGATCCAGTTAGGTGGTCAGTTGCTCCTGAGTCAAGAATCCAGGATTCACCCTCTCAACAAAGAAACTAAAGAACTGAGGAGTATCTGATTGGACAATATTACCGACTCCAATTGTACCTGGATCAATAGGGCTGGTCATCTAGGAGCACCATCAACTGCTTCACCAACGAAGGCTCGACTGGATTTAGATTTATCATTTGGAGGACGCCGCTTGCCATTTGGTGGACGACCGTGTAGTTTCCAGCATTGATCTTTTGTGTGCCATGGTTTCTTACAGTGTTCACAAATTGGCGGGGACTTTCCATTCTGTTTGTCACTCTCAGACGACTTGACTCCAAACATAGTAAAGTCTAAGGTAGTGGTTATTGTACCATTCATAGCACTGGTTCTATCCTCTTCTAATCTGACTTCTGAGCATACTTCCAGGGATGACATCGATTTGTCCTAAAATATGGCTTCGAACGGTATCAAATTTCGAGTTCAAGCCAGCCAAAAAATCATATACACAGTCAGCCTCCTCAATCTTCAAATACTGAACCCCGTCGACTAGGCAATTCCAAACCATTTCACGACAGAGATCCATTTCTTGCCACAATTGTGACAATTTATTGAAATAGGACGTTACATCAAGAGTCCTCTGCTTACACTCATGTACTTGTTTCCTCAACGTATAAAGTCATGAAGCTTTCTATCTCTTCGAATATAGTTTCTGGACAGCTTTCCAAATATCTCAAGCTGACGTTGAATAAAGTAGGGGCTTTCTGATCTAAGGTTCCATACTGTTTATCAAAATCGAGCGAAGGAGGGAATCCTCCCCCTTCCATATACGTTCCTGAGAATCCCTAGGGTTCGGTCTTAGTATCTCCCCGATTAGATACTCGAACTTGTGTCATCCCTCAAGGACCATTTTCACAGATTGAGACCAGGAAAAATAGTTTTGGTCGTTAAGTTTTTCTCTGATAGTTATTCATGCAGAATTGCCCACAGAACCAAACATAATGTTTGCAATAGTAAAATAGGGTAAACAGTTACCGGTGTTTTTTAACATAATGGAAGACCAGAATATGCATCTGGATGAAAATTGGTCGAAGGATTTGTCGTGGATCTAAAGGCTACCTCGAGCGCAGAAATCTGCTGCTACATATTAACTAGTTGCTATTGAAACCCAATGGTCCCGCCATAACCCATTGTCTCGACTGGAAAAGTAGTGGCCATGGGTTTTTTCTGCCTATAAACCCTAAAAAAGTAGGCTCTGCTGGCATGGAGGAAGTGGCTAGCTGAACAAAGAAATGAGCTTGATGAACCGGCTGGCCCGGTTGGTTTGGCTGGACCGGGTTCGACTGGATCGGTTGGTTCGACTAGACCAGCTTGACTGGTAATTGGTTTGAAGAACCGAGCAGAAGAGCGTCTGGGCAGGTCGAATGGGCTGCGATTGAAAGTTGTCAGGTCTGTTGTAAAGGTTGATTGCCGAGACTTACAATAGTGGTTGAAGCGCTCAGCCGAGGAAGGGAAAGGCTGTCCGATCGGCGGGAGTCCACGGTACGATTGTATGACGGAGGGAAAAGGGCCAGCTGGATCTGCCCTATCGACGGTTGTCTAATGTTGTATGAATGGCTAGGGCGCGACTGCTCCTTCTCTAATAAGTTACGGCTGAATCTATAATGGCCTAAGTAAAAATCACAAATATTGGTCAACGATAATTCTGCTTTCAACACTTTGGAAATTTTCCACCGGAGTCCCATCCCTACTAGAGTTGATGACTGAATTTCTTCTATCTCAGCTATAGTCTCATCATCGTACTTTGATACCATATTGAAAAACTAAAGGGTAGAAGAGAAAACACCAAGGTTACGTGGAAAACCCTAGGTTGGGGAGGAAAAAACCACGATAAGAGTTTTTTTTTATTAATTTTTTGATATACACTACATAGTACAAGTACAGATATAAATAGCCATAGGTCAGAAACCCTAGACTGTAGACACCAAGTAAAAAGACTAAAAAGTCCTTAGGGTAAAAAAAATTTTGCAATAGTTAACGATGGACCGAAGAATGACAAGAAGAATTCGTGACCGAGCATATGAAACTAGCTAGATGCTTCCGCACATGTTTTTCATGTTTTCATGATACAGTTGTTAACAATCAAATGTTTGAAGTTTTAAACTATGTTTCATATTTGAATTTACACTTCAGGGGAACTGATCAAAGATTTTCAAATATTTAAATTTTAATAAAAATAACTTGTTTTTATGAAATTTTGTTGGTTAAATCAAATTTTGTGAAAGAGAGTCATTTTGAGATTTATACATGCATGTAGTAACGGTCCAATACCAGTCCTAGAAAGTCGGATCGTTATAATTGATATTAGAGCCTAAGTCTCTAAAAGCAAGTAGGTGAACTAATCACCTTATTAGAGCAGCACAAAATCTAAAAGTCCAAGTCTCTAAAAGAAAGAAAAAAAAATGAAAAATATTCTCTTCTTAAATCCAAATCAAGAAATAATCATCTTCACCCGAAGTTCCCCCATCCCCCCTTAACTCCTTTCTTCTAATCTTATTATTTCACTTGCACACCTCAACTTGACACAACAAACATTATGTGATGAAGGACAGTTATATCAATTCTATTTACAACAATTTCCATTAAATGCATTCTGCTCTAACTCTAAATGGAAGTTCACTACTACCAGCCGAGTTCTATGACTACTACTATTATTTCATCATATTCTATTTGTGTTTAGCATCATCCATATAACATTCTTAATCAATCAATTTAGTTTCTTTAATATATTTGGTTAAATCAATCATCGGAAATAGGTATGGTTGTTCTTTGTTGTCCGAGGTGGTTTTGCACTCTCCTTTTAGGGACAAGGGAACAGTTGTTGAGGCAAGCCAGCTTCTGTTCTATTTTGTGGGGTATTTGGGGCTAGCCTAATTGTAGAATCTTTAGGGTTTTTGAGAAATCTAGAGAGGAGGTTTGGGTGTTGGTGAGATTTAATGCTTCTGTTTCGGGATTGGTTAATAGACCACATTGTAGTTATGATACTGGTCTGGTTATTTTGGGTTGGAGTACCTACTGGCCTCATATTCCATTTGTATTTAGCATCATCCATATAACATTGTTAATCAATCAATCCAGTTTCTTTATGGTTCCTTTAAGTGCCCATCACTGCTGTAAGTCTCTGGTGATGTAATGACCTAAAATTTAACTCTTCAGAGCTGATAAGAGTTGTCTTGTGGATACCATAGATTCATAAGGCTTTTAATTTTCATTAAATCATCCATGTTTTACTCTATGATTCATGTAATAATGTAGTTATATTTATTCAATTGTGTGTCGCATTGCCATATTGCTTTTCAGCATGTGCTGTATAACAGTTAGGATAACAAGGGAAGCTTTTGGACTTACATTGCATGTTTTAATACTACATTTAATGGGCCTGAGAATCGTTTAAGATTTTAGCGTCCAGAAGTACTTGATTGTATTTTGCAATCTCAAGGGATAACTTCCGCAAGGAATTTGAAGAGCAGAATCTAGATGTGAAGTCAATGCGTGATGTGATGTAAGTTTGGGTAAGTTTGATTATAATTACTATGGATTTGTAGGGTTTCCTCCAATTTGTGTTTTTGCTTAAACTGGTTGGCTTACATTCATGACCCTACAACAAAAGTCAAAAGTTAAAACATTAAACTATATTTGAAAGCATTTCTATTCTTTTATGGCATGTGATGATAAAGGTCATTTTAAGTAAAATTTCACAAATATATAATTACAGTATATAGATCCAGTTAAGTAAAATTTCACAAATATGTTATTATAGTATATAACATAATATTCAGGAAATGAAAGATCCAGTAAAGTAAAATTTCACAAATATATAATTAGAGAATTCAATCTTAATGGTGCAGCCCATATTTACAAATACTACTTCACATATGTAACAAGGGTAGTATCACTGGTAAAAACAAATGTGACTTTGAGCTCCTCAGAGAACCACTTTTGTTGAAGCTTTTTAACCTGTAAACAGAAAGAAGATAATCATCAACTCGATCCATGGTAAATAACCACGTAAATGAATAAATAGAAACAAAGTAAATAACCACGTAAATGACTTTTTAGAACAAAAACGGACATTGAAGACCTTGGGGGACAATTAAGGTTTCCAAGTGTGTCTTTGGTTCCTTCTACAAGAAAGGTTTCAATTGTTTATCATTATTACTATTATTATTATTATTTTGATGAAAACAACTTTCATTCAGAAAAAATTGGAAGAATACAAAACATAAAAAAAATCCAGCCCATAAAAGAAGAAACTCCTTAAAAAAAGGACACTAACTATACAAAATGGCACCTATAGAATAATTACAAAAATTCTTCGAAATCAAAACCTGAAAAAAAAGTGTAATATCTAACAACTAACAAGGGACCAAACATCACGAGATTCCTTTCCAACCCTCTAAACACCCAATTATTCCGTTCCTCCAAAAAAACATAATCTATTGGTAAGGCTTGTTATTCATTTCCTCTATCAACAATAGTTAATTCATGAATGTGATCCACCTAACCGTGTGGATTAAGATCTTGTCCTTAGCCTTTTTTTTGTACAGCTTATGATATCAATAATTAAATATCTTGTCGGCCCTTGACAGCCGATACCAGTGAGGCAAAATAGAAGTTCTTGATTCTAAAGGTTTCCACTTGATTTTGTAAGCAATTGATTTTCTCAAGGTTTAAGTTATTTGCTGTGAAGACAAGATTAATCAAGCTGTGTTCCCTGGACTTCAAGGTGGTCGACACAATCACACAATTGTTGGTTTAGCAGTTGCACTGAAACAGGTCTTCTCACCCAATAAACTCTTGCTATTGCTTTAGACTAATGCCTGATGTAAGTGTTTAACTGAAAATGAAGGCTCATCATTAAATTATTGATGTGTTGAAGTATCCAAGTGAAGGTTTGAACTGAAAATTCTTAAGAAGAATAGAAAACAAGACGTTCACCTGCGAATTTTATAAATAAAGCAAAGAGAGAGTCGTCTGTTTGATAGAATCTCATCTTGACTCTTCTTTTATCACTGGAGAGGAAGCTGTAATAATGTGCTTGAAAGATGCTCTGGGAGAGGTCCTCCAAGCTCCCAAACCCCTAAAATTCTTCAAAAAATCTTCTGTATTGGAGGCTTTATTTGGATCTAAAAAACAACGAACGAGAGAGGGACCTTTCTGGAAATCACAAGAGTATTAAACTCGGGAAAAAAGGTAATCTTGTTATCCCATCTAGGGAAGATTACAAAGGATGGGAGTTTAAGAAATATGCTACTTGATTTCTTGAATGGAAAAGAGTACCGGGTAACATCATTGATGAAAAGAGAACTAAGCACTCGTATGCGGAGTTGACAACTCCCAATGCTTAATAGGGGTATTCAAAAAACCCGACTAATCCGGACTACACAACCCTAGGGTTGGGTTGGGTTAAAAAGTATTAAAAAATTAAATTTCGGGTCGAGTCTCGGGTTACTCTCTTTTAGGGTCGGGTTGACCCGACTCGACCCGATATATTTAAAGAAAACAAACAAACCTGAAACCCTCGTCTCGTGTCTGTGTCGTCCCACCCCTCACCTCCTAAACACCTCTTGACTTCCCCAAATTCCAATCCCCTCCCCAGTGCCCCATTTCCCCAATCCACTCCACGATCGTCAGTCCCTCTCATCTCACCTGTCCGACCTCATGCCTCCGCTTTCGGCCTCACGTCTCCGGCCTCACGCTTCTGGCTTCACACCTCTGACCGTCGATCACAAACTCATAAATCGCCTCTGACTCCAGTGTTCGTTGCTATCGTGATTCGCTCTAGGAGTGTATTGTATAAAATAAATTGGAAGAATAAGTTCTAAGTATAAGTGATGCGTTGATGCTTTGATGCGTTTAAGTATTTGTAACGCTTTAGTGCATTAGAGAGATGCAACAGAATGCACAACACTCCTTCTAATGACGTTCAAGTTTTCCTAAACCAGACCCAAGTATAAATCTAATTTAGGTTCCTGGAAAGTCCAGGGTCGAACTCAGGGATTCAGTTAAACAAACGCAGACCTTGCGTTGTATCTATTGTAGGGGTTTTCCTAAATATATGAAAAGAAATGTGTTATTTACACTAAAGTGTTGTGCCTGTGCAAGAAGATACAAAAGAGTTGAGTAGTGAGTGATGGATCATGCGAGAATGGAGTTTAATGTAAGTGGTATGCGTCGGTCTAAGATGAGTGTACACAAACCAGAATGTGATGTGGATGAGATGGGATGATTTGCTTATCTTTTGTTTATGCATTAGACTTTATTCAACATTTCTCAATGCAAATAACATACAAAACCTATCTCTAGGATGCATGCGTCTAACACAGAATGCAATAAACACCAGTAATTCTATCTCTAGTTGTACTAGGCATCCTACTTGATACAGCTTAGTTATTCTCTCGAATAATCTAAGTTAAAGATGCTTTTACCAAGTGATCAAGTCGGCTTAAGCATTTGAAATGAAGTTTTGCATAAAGTATAAATGCATTCAACATAAACAAGAAATAAACAATGGCAAAATTATGATGAATCAAATATATGAATTTTATAAAGAAGAAAATTGTCTTTACAAAAGCAATATTCAATTAAATGCAATGAAAGTGATAGATGAGATGAAAGAAACTGAGTCAAGTCGCAGAGTACAATCTCTTGTATCTCTTTGGCTCAATTCTGTTGTGTACAATCACTTGTATAGGAGTTGGACAAAGTGTCTTTCTCAAGCTTGGCTTCCTCCGCCTTGACCAGCGGTGGTGGTGGTTCTCAACCTTTCTGATCATCTTGGCACCACAACACAGCTTAAATTACGACGGCGCTAATTACAGAGAGTAAGGATCTTGATAATTTCTAAAAACTCCGAATATATGTTTGAACTCTAGAGGGACTTCATCTATTTATAGGCGTTGGTCATGTTCACTTGGTGAATGGGTAGCATTAAAGTCCACGCCCTGGTCAGCATTAAAGTTCATGCCCTGATCAGCTGCCTGACTCTCGGAAACTTTTCAGACGCCGCCTGCTGCTCGTGCCCATACTTGCAAGTGGTGATGTGACACAATCAGCCTGGATCAATGAATCTTCTCTGTGTTGAATTCCCTCCGACGCATGACCCATGCGTTAGAGCTTTCCCTGCGGCACTTCTCTAATGCGTTAGCGTTAATCCTCGTGTTGTTGCAATACAATGCATTAGTGCCGCGATATTTAGTAATAAAACTTCTTTTGCATGAGTTTGCTAATGTTTGAATAAATCCATGCGTTTCTTCTAAAAATGAGGAGAATTTATTATTAAAATCCTTAGTTGTTCCAACTTAAGAGCAAAAATGACTTGTATTTCTACAAGTTATCATTCGGCCTCACGCCTCTAACTCTAGCCTCACGCTTTCGGCCTCACTCCTTCGGTCGTTGATCACAGACTTGCAAATCGCAATCGCATCACGTCAATCTTCCGTCCTTCATGCCTCTGCCTCAGATCTGCCATCTTTCACTCCTCTGCCTTCGATCCATTTCTTTTGGTATGGAGTTTTTGCTTTTCTTTTTTATTGATGATTTTGAATAAAAAAAATTACACAGTTAAGTCAATATTAGGATGAATAGTTTGTGTGTGTTAATCAAATCACTGTTAAGTCAATATTAAGATGAATTATGATGAATTGTGAGTGGTTAATCCCTAAATTATTCATTACTTAATCCCTAAATCACGGTTAATCACTGTTAATTTGTACTGTTAAGTCAATACTAGGATGAATTCTAAATTATTCATTACTGTTAAGTCAATATTAGGATGAATTATGAGTAGTTAATCCTTAAGTTATTCATTACTTAATTTTTGCCTTACCGTTATGCAATGAATTAAATCAATTTTTGTTCAATTTCGCAGTGTCTCAAGAATAGCTAGACTCTTCAAAGCCATCACAATGCACACGGAATCAGACACAACCGAATCACCATTTTCTAACTTCACTGTGAGTAAAATAATTTAATTTTTATTGTGTACATATATTATTTATGTGTGATTATCTTTATACATAAGTTGTTCTGAGTTAATTTAGAAGTTAGTATTTGTTTTTTTTTTTAATTGTATAGGTAGGTGTAATTAGTTGTTTACTAGTTTCATTTATTTTATAGATGGACAACAGTGGTGGTATGCAAGTGGAACCAGTAATAATGAAATGTCGCCTCCCCCCCCGCTCCTCATAATGTTAGCCAAACTCCTAAAAATATACCATCCCTACCTCCCAAGTCCAATCGAAAGAGACTTAATAAACCAACTTCATTTGTGTGGGATCATTTAAAAAAAATGGAAGCGAGTGCTAATGATGGAGCTAGATGCAAGTGTAACTATTGTGGTAAAGATTACACATGTGATAGTAATACTTTTGGAACTAATACTTTATGGAAACACTTGAGAAATCAATGTAAAAAGTACCCATATAAAGAAAAAGAAAAAGGACAAATCATCCAAACTTTTGTACCTTCAAATGATGGAAAAGGAGTCAATGCTAGTAATTTTGTGACGAAATTGTTTAGCCAAAAGGCTTGTAGACTAGCATGCACTAAGATGATAGTTATGAATGAGTTTTCGTTCAGTTGAGACGAAGGATTTTAGACACTTTTGTAGTGTTCGGTGTCCTAAGTTTGATGTTCCATCAAGAGTAACAATCGCTAGAAATGTATATCAACTTTATCTTAAGGAGAGAAAAAAAGTTGAAATCATTTCTAGTTAAAAGCTCTCAAAGAGTTTATTTTACCACCGACATATGGAATTCGCTACAAAATGTGAACTACATGGTCATCACTGTACATTTTATTGATTCTGAGTGGGTTTTGCATAAGAAGATTTTGAGTTTTTATCAAGTTGCTAATCATAAGGGGGAGACTATTGGGAATGTGATTAAGACTTGTTTGTTGGAATGGAAGATTGAAATTTTTTTCCCATCACGGTTGATAATGCAAGTTCTAACGATGTGGCTATTTCTTATGTTGAGAGAAGACTCGAAAATTGGAAATCTGTTGTTTTAGATTGAGAACTATTACATATGAGGAATTGTGCCCACATTATTAATCTTATTGTCAATGATGGACTGGAAGATATGCATGATTCTATTGCTATTGTTCGTAATGCTGTGAGATATGTTCGATCATCACCTAGGAGAATAGAAAAATTTAAAGCTTGTGTGAAAGAAGAAAAAATTCAGTATAAGGCTCTTGTTTGTTTAGATGTGGCAACTAGGTGGAATTCTACTTATTTAATGCTTGAACACGCAATTAAATTTGAGAAAGCTTTTAGAGCTTTAGAGGAAGAGAAAGATGACTCAGATTTTGTTGGTTAATTTGAGGAAGATGACTGTGAAAATAAATGATTGGGCCTCCCAAGTATATCTGGTTGACTGTAGGTGTGTTTATTAAGTTTTTAAAAAGGTTTTATGAAACCACCACAAAGATAAGTGAATCTTCATATGTGACTTCTAATGTTTAGTTATAAGAAAATTAATAAAATTCAGTTTGCTTTAAATAAATGGAGCAACAATACCAACTCTATTCTAAGTATGATGGCTATGAATATGAAGACAAAGCTTGTTAAGTATTGGGGTTCGCTTGAAAAAACGAATAAATTGATGTTTGTGGCAATGGTGATTGATCCTCGGTACAAGTTAAAGTACTTGAATTATTGTCTTTCCAATGTTTATGAGAGTGATGTTGTTAAGGATATGGTTGAAAGTGTGAAGTTATATTTGTATCGTCTATATGACTTTTACAAATCACATAACATTTCACCTCGAGCTAGTCATAGTACCAACGATTCTCAACAATCAAAGACTGTCACTATCAATGAAGATGATCATGGTGTGGACGATGAAATAGATGATCCGTGGATAACTTTTAAGAGATTGAGAGAAGAAGAAAGTTCATTAGAAGTGGAGAATGATTTGACTTCTTATTTGTCTGACAATGATATAGAAGATAAAGATGATTTTGAGATTTTGTACTAGTGGAAAATGAATGGCTATAAATATCCCATTTTATCAAAAATTGTTTGAGATGTTTTGGCAGTTTTGATATCTATAGTGGCTTTTGAATCTGCATTTAGTAAGGGAGGATTCTTGATTCCTTTCGAAGTTCTTTGACTCCAAAAGTAATGGAGGTTTTGATATGTACACAAAATTGGATTCGTGGCCGCTCAGTGTTACTATATCTCCATCTACAACTTGAAGAGTTAGAGACTTGGAAATATTGAATCAAGTAATTAAATGAATTTTTTTATTGTACATATCTAACCTGTTTATTGTACATACCTAACATGTATTATGCTCAGATAATTAATATATTTAATTTTTCATGGTTTGTTTTGTAGAGAGTCCATCATCCTCTATTGTTTTAAAATAAGGAATTGAATTTGGAGCATAATGATGATTTTAATTGTAAGTTTACTACCATAAGATCAATTATTATTATTACTTATAAATGATCCTCTTGGTTTAATGTATTTGTAATTTTTCCAAACAATGAGAAGTGAAAAGACCAAATATGAAGAAGAAAATTCACTCAAGTCATTCGTTATGCCTCATGGTGCTTTTGAATGATTATTATTAAACTTGGAATTTTATGTAATAGGCTAATAGTTATTATTAAACTTAGACTTTTTGTTTCCATTTTGAATGATTTTGAATGTAGACTTTGAATATTTTGAGTATGGACTTTGAACTTGAACATTTGAATGATTTGAGTTAGTTTCTTTTGAAGTTTATATTAAATTTATGATCGTTGTATTTTAAGGTAAATGCTAAAACTTTTACATATACTACATGTTGTTTGATTATTAAATTTTTAATAATTGATGTAATATATTTAGAATTAGTTTATAAATATGAAGATTTATTGACCCGCAAAAATCAAATTGTTCAATAGAAAAGGAAGTAAAGAAAAAAATCAAAACTGGTGACCTAAACCAACCCAACCTGGAAATTTTGAGTTGGGTTGGGTTGGGTTGACCTTTAAAAAATGAATCAATAGGGTTCATTTAAAGCCAACCCGAATTTTCAAGTTGGTCCACAAAATTCTTCCAACCCGGCCCAACTCGGCCAATGTACACCCCTAATGCTTACTCCTAACTAGTTTGATCTCGAGCTTAGATTGCCCTCTTTCAAATATCCTAGTCCTGAAAACAGCAACAGAAGTAAGCCCAGAAAGAAGGTGAGGGAGATATGCTGGGACGATACTCTAATAGTCATAAAACGAGACTTCCACAATGACTAGAACACCATTCTGGAAATGATTCCATTATATACTCAATGAACTTTCATCATTAACCCCTTCCACCTAAATAAAGCCCTTTTGAAATGTTTCAACTCGTCAACAAGAGTGTAGCTCAACTGGCACAGTGCTCATACTATCGACCTCGAGATATGAGGTTCGTTCCCCCACCCCAAACTTTAATTACAATATCTTTGCAAAAAAAAAAAAAAAAGAAAGAAAGAAAAAGAAAAAGAAAAGAAAAAAAAATAAATGCCCCAACTCAGACATGGCTAGACTTCTCTCAATGAATAAAGATTAGGTCATCTTTCGGCCAATCACGCTGAAAAAAAATGGAAGACTGTGGCTCGGGCCCATGACTGATTCACTGATTCTAATATTGGGCTTCGTAATGGGTCAGTCCAAAAAGGTATCATTATTAGAGAGAAGCCTCTTCCCATGGAGCATGAGAATTTTAGCAGACCAATCCCGAAAGCTCAAAGGGATTAAATTTTCTGAGAAAAATCAAGTCCATACCCTTTTTTAAAAAGGAAAAATCTATTGCATAAATGAAGGCGATACCTCGAATCCTAAGATGACAAAAGAGAATAGAACCAAAGTTGACCTAGAGCACTCCTCTAAAATCTCTCTCTTGAGTTTAGAGAGCGTAATCTTTGAGAATCCTTTTGCCACTCTAAAAGAGAATTTGATAGAAACCCCTTCAGACATCCAAAAGAAAAAAGTCATTTTCGTTGACAAAAGAAGTTGTTAAAGCGCTCTTAGAACATAATATGTGCATCCGTGCTATCTCTCTTAAAGGTAAAACTTAGAGGAAGGGTGGGGCCTCAAATAAGAAGTTCTCTAGATAAGTTAAAGTGTTATTAAATAGTTGGGAAAAGGAAGCTATCTCAGTCAGAAATGGTAGCTCTCAGGGCTCTGAAGGTTCTCTATGTTAGTTTTCTCCTGGAACGCAAATGGGCCTTAATGCTCGCCCCAAAAAAGCTTTGGTGAAGGATCTTGTTGGTGAAATTCAACCCAGATGTCATTATTCTTTAGGAGACTAAAATTAGTGATGTTGATAAGAATAAGTCCATTTGGAGTAGTCGCCAGATCGATTGGGTGGCTCTTGACCTTATGGGCTCTTCAGGAGGTATTTTGATCTTATGGAAGGAGGATATTGTCACTATGGCTGATAAGATTCAATGTCAATTTTCTATCTCGATTCTTTGTAACACTAATGTTGATTTAATGGCTAGATCATAAGTTTCTACGACCCCTTCTCGTACAAAAATAGAGACATTTTCTAGCAAGAACTCTCGGACTTATGTGGGTTGTGTAACGCCTCTGGTATGTTGGAGGGAATTTTAATGCTATTAGATGGGCTAATGAGAAGAGCTTTAGGGGTCGTCCCACTAGAAGCATGAACGTGTTTAATAACTTGATCGAGGACTTGGACTTGGTTGACGTCCCTCTTTGGGACGGTTATTTCTCCTGGTCTAGGTCAAGAATTAGACCAGCTGCCTCTAAGATTGATTGTTTTCTTCTCTCTAAGTCCTGGGTGGATTTTTTCAGAGAGGTTAGGGCAGATAGGCCCCCGAGAGTAACATTTGATCATTTTCCCATTTTTCTTATGTCAGGAGTGTAGTCTTGGGGTCTCATGCCGCTTAGATTTGAAAATGTTTGGCTTGATCACCACCTGTTTTTGAAGAATTTAGAGGTGTGGTGGGTTGGTATTAAAGCTGAAGGATTGCTGAACTTTAATGAGGATGACATCGTGGACGATCTTAGACTTTTATACAAACCTTTATGGTGCTAAAATTCCCCATCCCTTCACTTTTGAAAGATTAGATTGGAGACCTTTCAACACCACCATCTCTACGTCCTTCGAGGCTCCTTTTGAAGAAAAGAAGATTTGAGAAAAATACAAGGCATAAAAAAAATCCCACCCATAAAAGAAGGGACCCCGTTAAAGAAAGGACTGTAACTATACAAAATAGCACCTATAGACTAATTACAAAAATTCTTTGAAATCAAAGCCCACAATAGTCAATTCACGAATGTGATCTACCTAACCGTGTGGACTAAGAAAATCTTGTCCTAAGTCTTCTTTGTACAACTTATGATATCAATAATTAAATCTCTTGTAGGGGAAAATCTATGGAAACCGCTTCATTATTGTGTGAACATATATGTATATTACAAAATGAAATGACAACATAGCAACAGACATCTCAAGATAAAAAGAATAACCAGTCCAGCCATTGAAAATTATTAGGACAGCCTGAAATCTAAAAGCCAAGTCTCTAAAAGCAAAATAATAATAATAATAATAAAAATAAAAATAAAAATTCTTTTCTTAAATCCAAATCAAGAAATAATCACCTTCTCCCGATCCTCCACGCGACCACCGATTTTCTAAAGAAACAATCACCTAAAAGCCTAAAAAGAAAGTAAATAACCACATAAATGACTTTTAGAATAAGAACAAATATTGAAGATCTTTGGGGATAATTGAGGTTTACAGAGTGTCTTTGGTTCCTTATACCATAAAGGTTTCAGTTGTTATATATTGTTATTATTACTATCATCATTATTTGGATGCAAACAAATTTCATTGAGAAAAAAAATGGAAGAATATAAGGCATAAAAAAATCTTGCCCACAAAAGAAGAGAGCTCGTTAAAGAAAGGACTCTAATTATACAAAATGCAGCTATAGAATAATTACAAAAATTCTTCCAAAATCAAAGCCCAAAAGAAAGTATGATATCTAACATCTAACAAGGGACCAAACATCACAAGATTCCTTTCCAACCCTCTAAACACCCAATTATTCTATTCCCCAAAAAACATCATCTATCGGAAATATTTCGTTATTCATTTCTTCTATCAATAATAGTCAATTCACGAATGTGATCCGCCTAACCGTGTGGACTAAGAAGATCTTGTCCTCAACCTTCTTTGTACAACTTATGACATCAATAATTAAATCTCTTTCTGGGAAAAATCCATCGAAGCCACTCCATTGTCGCGTGAATATATATAGAACATTACAAAATGAAAGGACAACATGTAACTGGGAAATAAGCACTATAAATGAATGCATGCCCTAGCAAAAGACTCCTCATGATAAAAAAGAATTACCAGTCAAGCCAATGAAAATTATTAAGGCAACATGAAATCTAAAAGCCCAAGTCTTTAAAACAAAAAAAAAAAAAAAAAAGAAAACGAAAAATATTCTTTTCTTAAATCCAAATCAAGAAATAATCACCTTCCCCCAATCCTCATTGCGACCACCTATTTTATACAGAAATGATCATCAAGAAAAAAAAAGTATATAACCTCGTAAATGACTTTTTAGATCAAAAACAAATATTGAAGACCGTTTGGGAACAATTAAGGTTTCTAGAGTGTGTCTTTGGTTCCTTCTATTTTAAGTGTTATTTATTATTATTATCATCATCATTTTGATGAAAACAACTTTCATTGAGAAAAAAATGGAAGAATACAAGGCATAAAAAAATTCTGCCCATAAAAGAAGGGACTCCGTTAAAGAAAGGACTTTAACTATACAAAATGACACATATACAATAATTACAAAAATTCTTTGAAATCAAAGCCCAAAAGAAAGTATGACACCTAACAACTAACAGGGACCATACATCACAATATTCATCTCCAACACTCTAAACACCCAATTATTCCGTTCCAAAAAAAAAAAACATAATCTACAGGAAAGGTTTCATTACTCATTTCCTCTATCAACAAAGTTAATTCATGAATATGATCTGCCTAACTGTGTGGATTAAGAAGATCTTGTGCTCAACCTTCCTCGTACAACTTATGAGATCAATAATTAAATCTCTTATTGGGGAAATCCATGGAAACAACTTCATTATTGCATGAACATATATATAACATTATAAAATGAAAGGACAACATGTAACTGGGAAATAATCACTATAAAAGAATGCATGCTCCCAACAAAAGACATCTCAAGATAAAAAGAATTACCAGTTCAGCCAATGAAAATTATTAGGGTAGCATGAAATCTAAATGCTCAAGTCTCTAAGAGAAAAAAGAAAAAGAAAAAGAAAAATATTCTTTTCTTAAATCCAAATCAAGAAATAATCACCTTCTCCCGATCCTCCTCGCAACCACCGATTCGGCCTGAGTTGGAGAGTTTGGATAATTATATTCGATATAATTAAACGTTTTAATTTATTGAAATTAAACGTAAATTGGAGAGTTTATAATATTTAAATATTGATTTAAGTGTTTCATTATTTTAATATTTGATATTAAATTATTATTTAATTTATTTAATTAATTATTTAAATTAAATCCAAATTAAAATTTAGAAAATCCATTTTTTTAGAAAAATTAATTTTAATTTAATTTAATTTAATTTTGAAAGTGGGAAATACCAACATTTGATGTTGGTAGTGGAGTTTTCCACTTTTTGGCGCCTTGACCACTCACTTAGTGCTAATTGAGGTGTCAATTGACTAAATGTGTGAGTGCTTGCATGTTTAAGCTTGGAAATTTGTAAAAATTCTGAAATTTTCTTTTTATTCTCATTCACTCTCAAATCCTTTGATTTCCAACTCAATTGAGAGTTTCTACCACTCAATTCAAGGCTGAGAATAGTAGAGAAAACTCTTTTGGTAGTCTACTAATTTGAAGGTCAAATTCATGGAATTCAACAAGGATTTGAAGAATTTCTACAAAGATATATATCTATGAAACCCCTTTTTTTTTGTAAAACTGTTTTATGCATGCTTTTAAACTCAAATTAAGTATAATTAGAGTACTTATTGACTCTCTTAGCTTTCGTATTTTATCTATCAATTGGTATCAGAGAATGATTTAAGCACTCAATTAACGTTAATTTGAGTTTGGTGGATGAATTTCTAGCATTGCATGTTTGGTGAATGATATGATTTTTAATTCAATTTTGGCATTAGATTTCTCTTTGTTTCAGTTGTTAAAATTGTAACCGACTCTTGATTGATGAGCTTTGATGTGTGATTAGGGGTCTGTGATTTTATTAGAGTCAATAGAGTTGAAACTAGGTTGTAGTTGAAGTTTAAAACAAGCAAGCTCAACTGGAAAATCTACAGAAGAAGCTACTGCAAGGCAGCATTGTGACGCTGCCCAAATAACATTGCAACGCTATTCTTGATTGAACCCAAGGTGTTGCAACACTATGGAGCATTACGACGTTGCTCATCCCAGCCCAGAAACGTGCGCATCCGTGAAATGGTTCGTGGGAGTGGTCCAGTTCAATCAGTTCGGGGGCATGGGGTTCGATTCAGCCTACTTTAGACTGGGCCAGTTTCAAATGGAGATTTTGAGGGCCGGTTCGGGTAGTTCAGATCCAGTTCGAGGTAGTTCGAGCAATCTAGAGGCTTCCACAAACTGTTTTTAATTTATTTTTCTAATAAGTTTAGTTTTTGCTTGTTTAGGATGCCAAAGTTGACCCATATCAAGTTGTTTCAATATTTTATGCATGTGATGTATGTTATATTTAAATTAAACATGTATGTCCATATTGTATGCCATGTAGATTTAAAATCCCACCATAGGAAAACATGTTTCATGTACTGATATATGTTATAAATTAGTTATAATGTATATAGTATGCATGAGTAGGGTTTCATTAAGATTAATATAATTGTTATATTAATGTATTAATTACTCATTGAATGTTATAGCATGTTTATATTTTTATAAGAATTATAAAATGGATTAGACATTTAAAATCTATAATAAAGATAAGATGCATGCTCACTTAAGTTTAATAGCATTATTTTAATAGTTAAAATAGGTCGTTATCTTATAAAACACGGTTACAAACTCAATCGGTTATAATCTTGTCTAAAGCTGGGGGTACTTAAGTTGACAGTTTACATAACATCTCCTACTTGGGGATTTTAGCCGACTGAGCATTGTGAATCGGTTTTATGAGCATGCGTGAGCGGTATGAGGTTTTAAAACTGGTTTATCACATAGACATCGTAGGTAAAATCCAAATATAAAGGTTATACTTGGATAAACTACATAGACTTAGGGTGTTTATTAGTTAAGATATACCTAAGTACAAGAGATACCCAAATAATTAAAACACTTCAGTAGGAGATTAATAATATATACGATATATTATTTTTAGCTCTCGTATTCCTAAGAGTTCACACTGTGAAATCTATTCTCGGCTTTGTGTCGATTTTGAAGGAACTCTTTGAAAAGAGAACCTTGAGCGAAAGCAAGATCGACCCAAATCCATTTTTCATTGAATATAAATTTTACAGTAAACAAGAAACAAGATATGCATTTATTTATAAATTACAGTATGCTAATAAAAGGGTTTTAGAAACCTCACCTTTGAAGATCTTTCTTCAAGAACTCCCTCGAACAACTCACGAACTACTTGAAGACTTTCTCCAAGAAAAACCTCAAACAAGTTCGAACACGACCACAACAGTTTCCTCGGTATTCTCAGAGTGAGAACCCATAAGTGGTGGGCTCTGACTATTTTGGATTTGAGGGAATTTTGTGGAGAGAAAGAAGGAATTGAAATTGTTCGCCAACAAAATCCAATTCACATACACAGAACTCTTTTGTCTTTTCTCACTATCAAATTCGACTATCTTGGCAAGAAGAGGAAACATTTTCTTTTTCAACATGCCAAAATTAACAACCACCCATTTACGTGGGTGGAAAGAAAAGAAGGGGAAGGGAATTGTAACTCCCTCCCTTATTATTAAAATAATAATTAATATATATAAATATGATAACTAACTTATCATATTATATATGTTAAATTATATGTTATATCAAATATAACATATAACATATAGTTTTAATATTGTATCACATATAATATAAACTATAGTTTCTTTTCTCTCTTATATGACATTTAATATAAATCATATTTATATTAAATTTAACAACTATGAATCCAATTCATAGAAACTATATTTGAATCTGATTCAAATATTTATGTTCTCTCATTAAGCTAAAATGTATCATCAATTAAATTCAGTTGAGCTATAGAGGGGACCTTATGGACCTGTAGATTGAAGTTCCAATGGTACTCGGATAATTAATTAAACTCTTCAATTAAATTACCTAACATCCGTTAACTGCCAGTCACTCCACTAAAGACTGACAGCTGCACTTTTCACACTACAAACAAATTTTTGTGTCCATTGGATATAACCAATCAAGAATGCGATGACCCTTCATAAATTGTTCACCGTTTTTTCCCTGTAGTTACATCTAACTTCTTAAGTACCACTGATTTCTCTAATGAACAATAAGTCATAGTTCAACTATGACTAAGTCACTCTCGGGCTAGGAGAGGGTGTGACCAATATGTTCATGACCCAGAATCAGCCCTTAAGGGAGTAATTTATCTACTTGTCCCTGCATCGGGGAATGAGTGAATTCCATCTTGTGTAGTTGTGTTCCCAGCTCCCTAGTCAAACGAATCCCCAAAATGGTAGGCTTGCTGAGTTGGCAATCTAGCCACTCTCACCCATACAAATTAAAGGGCTGCCTTTATGAGCAGAAGTTCACAACTCACTCAGGATTCAGGTCATGTTACCTATGGTCATCCCAGTGAAACATAAGTATCTATTATCAATAGTGTTATATAAAGAGACTAATCATTTCATGGTTCGGTCTTATATAAACTCTTTGTATAAGATACCCCTCCTCACATGTTTCCACATGGATGATCAAGATCAGATCATTTGTAGCACTTTACAACACTTGTAACACCTACAAAGCAGGCCATATCCGTAGTGTCACCAAGATAAGGTACTCAACCTTATCCATCTACTACAAACTGTTAGGTTATTATTTAAACAAGATCCACTTGTATATAAAGTTTACAAACTACGAGATTACAAGGAGATTTAGGACACCAATCCCAACAATCTCCCACTTGTCCTAAAGCTTAGGGAGACTAATGTACAATACAAATAAAGTACAAAATCACAATAAACTAGGGCATACATTATACCCCAGTAACATCTCTCATTTGCCCTAGACAATATGCCGCATATCCCGTAGACTCAGACTTTCTAGATGACCTTCGAACACTTTAGCCGTGAGAGCCTTTGTAAACGGATCAGCAACATTGTGCTTTGAAATAATCTTCATGACAGTCACGTCACCTCGATGCACAATTTTTCGAATCAAGTGATATTTCTATTCTATGTTTTTGCCTCTTCAATAACTCATAGTGTAACACCTCGCACATTTTTTTAGTAATAATGTAATTTCAGTAACTTTATAAATTGGAATTTCAGTAATTGTTATTAGTTGGAGGGCATTTTTGGAATTTTGGACTTCAAGGGTAAGTGCGGAAATTTAATTGTTGGCGTGAAATTATTCAAATTGAAAATTAATGGCAGGAATTAATTTTCTTTTGAAACGGAAAGAAATTTAATAGTATAGTGTGGAATAAGGAAAGGAATTAAATGTAATTATACTTATTTCTTTTTTTTGTTTTACTATTATTATTTTATAAAAATCAACCCCCATTTCTTCCTCATGCAATCCGGCGTCCCCCTCCCTCGAAATTTCTCTCCTTCTTTAACCTCACCACACATGCCCTACCCGACCCCCACCTCTTCATCGCGTGGCCATCGCCGTTGCTGCCTAGCCGACCACCGTTCGTCGATCGTCGGCCTAGCACCGCCTCCCTAGTCAGAGTTGCCATCCTCCGTTCACGACTGCGTCGCCCAACCGAGAGCATCATTTCGTTCGTCAGTCGAGCATCAGATCCGTCCCGCTCCATCGCTGATCCGATCTGCCACCTCCCGAGCCCAAGCCAGTCTTTGTCGCTGCTCGTTGTCGTTTTCGACCAGCTGTCGGTTCGACCTTCACCGTCATTCCATAGGTTTTTGCCAGAACTTGGAATCTGGAGTAAGATCTAAAGTTAGTATTTTCTTGGATGGGTTTGGTCACTTTTTGGGTTTGGATTTAATTTTGTATAATGTTTATGTTGTGAAGCTTGGATTGAAGTTTTAAGGTGTCAGGACCCGCTATCCAATAAGATTATAGTTCGGCTCCAGGGAATTTTGGAGCGTGTTTGATAAGTAATGTGAACTTGAAGCTCTTCGGAATGGGTTAATATGCTGGAAATTGGTTTTAAATTCCGAATTTTGGGTTATGAATAGATTGGTATCTCCGTGCTAAGTTTGGAACATATTTTTGGATCATCACATAGTTTGGGTAAGTTGTTTTGTGGCATATGAGGTACTTTTGTATTTGGAACTTAATCCTAAACGTTGAACTTAATTCTAATTTTGATTCAGGGTGTGATTCAAGAATTTTACTAAGTTAAAGGAGGGTGTGGATTACTTTTTGTTAGATTTGGTTTCGAGGTAAGTAATCTTACTACTGGAACTGCCCATAGGCCAGACATTATATGTATGCTAGCATGATAAATGAATGTATGGCAGAATGACAACATGATAGCATGATAGATTGATAGTATAACATGATCAAAGTATGTTCTGTTACGAGATCCGAATTATTTATTTATGCACATAGACACTTGAATGCTAGTATGAGATGGTATGTGCTTCCATGGTTGTATTTGATCTGATGATGTTGAGGTATATACATGTATGTTGTAGAACCATGATGTTGAGGTATATGTGTATGTTGTAGAGTCATAATGTTGAGGTTTATATGTATGTCATAGATTCGTACAGTGATGATTATGATGTTGAGACTGTGCAAATGTCCTTATTGATTAGCTAGATGCCCATTAGATTTTGTGTTTCCTTTGGGATTCACCAGTTTGTATTTCCTTCAAGATTCACCAGTTTGCGTTTCCTTCGGGATTCACCAGTTTTTGTCTCCTTTGGGATTCACCAGAGGTAGTGAGCATACTTAACTATAGTAGGATAAGACTCGGTCTCCTTCTTGTTTCATGTGTATATGTGCCCCATGAGGACTAGAGCGGTTTGTATGATTCACCAGAGGTGGGTATCTAGAGGATATAGATACCCAACCTGACCCCAGTAGTGGGGTTACTTACTGAGTATTTTATACTCATTATTTCTCATGTTGTTGTTTCAGGTAAGGGTAGAGACGCACCAGCGATAGATAAGTGGAATTCGTGATCAAGCCACTGGGACTAGTTTTTATGCTTTTGCATCATGAGATTTAGAGTTCTTCTCATGTTTCTCTTAATTTTTAGTTTTGATGTTTAAAACTTACTTTTAAGAATCTTTTTTCAGACTTATTTATTTTTCTTTATGATTTATGGGTACCCTGCTATTGATTTAGTATTTGAATTTAATGAAAGTCTTTTGAACTTACCTTATTTAATTAGCATTTATTTCGCCACAATCGAGTGTCATTTTGAGTTTCATTCATGCATGTATTTAATAACGACCTAACTTAAGTCCTAGGGGGTCGGGTCGTCACACATAGGTTCCTTAGAATTTGCCACAGCACCATTGTTATCACAATAAAGTGTTATGGACAAAGACATATTTGGAACAACTTCCAAATCAGTAAAGAGCTTCTTAAGTCAAACAACCTCTTTAGCAGCTTCACAAGCAGCTATGTATTTGGCTTCCATAGTGGAGTCTGCAATACATCCTTGTTTGATGCTTCGTCATACTATAGCTCCTCCATTCAGAATAAACACTAACCCTGATGTAGATTTTCGAGAATCCTGATTAGTCTGAAAGTCAGAGTTGTGTATCCTGTAAGGACCAAATCCTTATCTCCATACACGAGCATATAGTTCCTCGTTCTCCAAAGATACTTGATTGGACTGATATCGACTGATAATCCCTATTGCATAGCAAATATCAGGTCTAGTACATAACATTGCATATATAAGGCTACCAATACCTATGCATAGGAATCTATCTCCTTTCCTTAACCTCTTAAGGAGTCTTAGGACACTATTCCTTAGACAATACAATTTCATGCCTGAAAGGTAATAAACCCTTATTGAAATTATGCATCGAATATCTAACAAGCATCTTGTTAATATACGATGCATGAGCCAAGGCCAAACTTTTATTCTTACAACCCCTTATAATTTGGATCCTTAGAACAACTTGCACCACTCCAAAATCTTTCATTTAGAATTGGGCAGCTAGCCATTTCTTTGCATCAGTCAAAAAACCTACATCATTCCCAATGAGTCGGATATCATTCACATACAACACGAGAAAGCTACTAAGCTGTTGATGATTTCCTTGTAAACACAAGGCTCATCAATATTCTGATCAAAGCCATAAGATTTGATCGCAATATCAAATCTTATATTCCAAGATCGTGATGCTTGTTTCAGTCCATAAATGGACTGATTAAGCTTGCAAACTTTTTGCTCTTGATCTTTTTCAATGAATCCTTTTGGTTGATTCATGTAAATGGTCTCTTCAAGATTACTATTCAAAAAGATAGTCTTGACGTCCATTTTTCATATTTCATAGTCATAGTATGTGGCTATGGACAAGAGAATCCTGATAGATTTTAATAACAACAGGTGAGAAAGTTTCTTCATAGTCCACTCCCTCAACCTAGGCATAACCCTTTGCCACAAGTCTAGCTTTAAAGGTCTGTACTTTTGCATCTACATCTCTTTTCCTCTTGTAGATCTATTTACAACCTATAGGTTTTACTCCATCAGGTTGATCTACAAGCTCCCAGATAGAATTGAAGTACATGGACTCCATTTCTTAATTCATGGCTTTAATCCATTCATCCTTGTCAACATTTTTCATTGCTTGTTTATAAGACAATGGATCCTCAACTCCATCATCAATTATGATGTTTTGGGCTTCTGTTAAACCCATGTAGAGTACAGATGGGTTCACAACCCTCCCACTACGTTGAGGCAATCTCAACTCTTGAGATGGATGACTAGATGAACTGACATCAACAACCCTCGTTGATCTATCAGCCTGTTCAACAACTCTTGTTGAAGTCTTAGCAATCTCAATAGAAATCTCACTTAAAATAAGTTTACTTCATGGTTTGTGATCGCTCTGTGGTCTTCTCCCAGAAGGTAGTGTTTATTGATACAAACACTTTATTCTCACTTGGATCATAGAAGTATCTACCTCTTATTTCCTTGGGGTAACCTATAAATAGGCACACTTTTGAACGAGGTTCCAACTTTTTGGGATTTTTCATTAGCACATGGGCTGGACATCCCCAAATCCTGAAGTAGCGTAAACTACCTTTACGACCTCTCCACAACTTAAAAGGTGTTTCAGAAACACTCTTTGAGGGAATGTTGTTTAAAATATAAACTGCAGTCTCTACTGCATATCCCCATGAGTTAGAAAGATGAGCATAACTCATCATGAACCGAACCATGTCCAACAGGGTTCTATTTCTCCTTTCTGATACACTATTTTGCTGAAGTGTACCTGGGGTTGAGAGTTGGGATGTGATTCCATATTCCATCATATAGTTTTGGAATCTTAAGTCCATATACTTTCTACTATGATTAGTTCGTAGTGTTTTTATCTTTTTACCTAACAAGTTTTCAACATCAGTCTTGTACTCCTTGAACTTTTCAAGAGCTTCAGACTTATGTTGGATTAGGTATAGATACCCAAATCTAGAATAATCATCTATGAAAGAGATGAAATATTCATACCCATCTCGTGTTCTTACATTCATCGGACTATAGAGGTCTGAATGTATAAGCTCCAAGGTTTCTTTGGATCTATAACATTTTCCAGTAAAAGATCGTTTGGTCATTGTGTCTTCAAGGCATGGCTCACATACTGGTAAAGAATTTTCTTCTAAACCATTTAGAAGTCCACTTTTCACCAATTTCTCAATCTTATTGAGATTGATGTGACCTAACCTTAGATGCCAAAGATGGACATTTTCTTTTGGAGATATTCTCAGTCTTTTTACAATTGTTGTTGTTTAGAACATTTCAGTATTGAGCACAACTTTTATGACTAATGACTTTAGTACATATAAGTTATTTTCCATTGCACCAAAACCTAACTCCATTCCATTCTTAAAAATAAACACTTTATTCTCAGAGAAGGATATGGAATATTTTTGTTCAATCAGACAAGAAACAGAAATTAGGTTCCTCTTGATATGAGGAACTATATATACATCATCTAATAACATATATAATTTCTTGTCCAAAAATAACTTAAGCTTGCCTACAACAACAGCTGAAACGGCCTCACCAGTACCGACTCTAAGAGTCATCACTCTAGCTTCCAATTGTTTTCAGGAACTAAATTCTTGATGGGAAGAACATACGTGGTTAATAGCTCTTGAATCAACTATCCAGGTAGAATCATCATTCTCTATTAAGCATGTCTCCAAGACAAATAAATCAGACTTATTTTCTTCGGAATTCTTCCTTTTTTGTAGAGTAGTGGTGTCAGCTCCAGAACCCAAGTCATAAACTCTAAGTTTCATCTCAGAGGACAATCCTCGTCGATAAACTTCATCAGAGTTGACAACGATTGCTTTCTCTGTTAGTCCCTTGACATTCAATATGGACTGAAGATTTTCTTGGGAACTATACTACTGATTTCATTGTCATTAACCCTGTTTCGCTTGAATCTTGAGAACTTTCATTCAAAAAAATTTCGTATTGATTCCATGATCTCATGTGCAATGACCATGTTCTCATACCTTTTGGCCCTCAAATTAGCCTTCATCCACACCTCATATGCATTACGAACATTTCGTGGTGCATCAGAGGTTGGGACTTGAGGAAAATCCTCAGTCTTGACAATTTCGAGTCCGTTTACCACGAAAAGTTTTTTAGTATATTCTTTCCACGTCGTGTAATTGAAATCGGTCAAACTAGAAAAGGCAACTAACGGAAAAACGTTATTTGACATATTTGTTGAAAAATGAACACATTGATCTACATTAGATTTTAGTATAACTCTTAAAAAATCCAATCAGTTTTAGCAAAATCTAAATGAACCCCATTTAACATCTAATTTTTCAATGATGCTTTCGTGATTTAGGACAAAAGCCACCGAAGGGTAGTCAATTGTCTCTTCACTGAATTGAGACACTCTCAACCAATCATTACACCAGAATAACTCTTATTCCTATAACAATCAATCATCATTTATTTGGTCAAGAAATCATTAACTTGCTTAATAATTTTCCATAAGTGTGACCCTCCATTTTAGATCTTAAAGTTCCGCCCCAATGAGCCAACCGAAAAGAAAAATCGATTGGGGAAAAATTAAAGTGATCCTATCCATTTCTGAAGTTTGCCTTGATATTGACCAACTGCACAAACCATCTGAAGGGGAATGCTCCCAAGGCGCCTCGAGGTCGTGCAAGAAGGTCTCACGGTGCAAACCAATGAAAGAGACCGTAGGACATGTTGACACACATCCCTTCCCCACTTACTATAAATACTCTCTCCATTCATCATGATATTGACCTATGCAAACACCATCCGAAGGGGGATGCTCCCAGGGTGCCTCAAGGCCAAGAATGAGTCTCAAGGTATGAATATTAAGGGAGAAACGTGAGTGGAAAAATGACATATCTTATACATCTTTTCCTCCCACTAAGTATTTTAACAACCTAGAATTTAATTTACTTTGGAAAAATACGACTAATAATTTTTACTAAGTGATTGTTTAAGTTTGCCCAAAAGTAACACTTACTTTGGAAAGTTAAACAATTTTGATTAATATTCGTTAAACACTTTAACAAATTTTAATAAAAAATTGTATGCTTGTAGCAAATCTATCTAATTCACCTTTCTATGTAGGTTCTCAAGGGGTGTTTTGTTTCCGTCATCTTAAGTACCCCAGCTTAGCCAAAACCCGCCTTAGACAAAAGGTCCCATATAGATATATTTGCTACAAATTTAATCTTTTATTGAAATAAATTTAATCTTATTAACCCAATTTAAAAGATTAATCTAATTTCTAATCTCATCAGAAATTTGTGAACTTAGGTCTATCTCAATCATATTTTAAAACTATTTTTAAAAAATGATTTCACCTAAGTTTGCATGCAACTCTTAGTTATTGATTTTAATATCTAATTTCATTTATTTATAACTCTTATAAAGAAAATGAAACAAATTAAAACCTACATTGCAATGATTGACATACTTTATAAAATTATAACGTTTATAAGATTACCTAAAGTACTGTCATGCATCATGCAATGTTCATTTCATTACTACATATATGTAACACTTATATATATATATCAAAGTAATGAAATCAAATAACATACATCACATGCATACATTCAAACTGTATATTATAACAATTATAATATAAATGATGCATGGCTATGTTATTTATGCATGCAAACATATAGTATAACACTTGTATTATATGATGCATGAGCATGCTATAAAATTAAATCATGCATATTCATATGTTATAACACTTATAATATAAATGATGCATGAAATTAAATGCATAACCTACGGTGGGTTTTAAAACTATATGACATACACTATGACATATAATATTAAAATATATCGCATGTATATTTACACTAACAGTTGATGGACTAGGATAGAACCTCTAAAAGGAGAAAATAAAAGGCTAATATTACATAAATTTGAGTCAACCGGTTTGAAACAGGTGAACTGGGCCTTGAACTGCTCGAATCGAACCGCCCTTCAATGAACCACTTTGCAGCTGATCGTGTAGCAAACAATTATGCAATCAAGGCAAGGCTCAACTTCTAAGCTAACGCTTGCAATTACTTGGCCGCAAGCCTCCTTCAGACAGTGCAACACCCAACCTTGGCCAACACATAGCTCACCTTGAGGCTATCGTGCCCCACCTATGGTCGCATGCCTAAGACCATCGTAAACCTCATCACACACTACCTATCTGTTGGGATTGATGCCCTAAATCTCTTAGGGTTCTGTAGTTTGTAAACACTTGTATGAACAAACATATTGTGATTTATAATATGATATTTTATTCACATTGTCTATGAAATATTTGATATTTTAGTTGCATTAACCACAAACCAATAAACTAAAATCTATGGTCATCGTTGTAACTTAAACATGTATGTGGAGACATACAAGTGGATCGTGTTTTAAATGATAACCTAAATGGTTTGTAGTATATGGATAAGGTTGGATACCTTTTCCTAGTTACACTATGAGTATGACCCGCTTTGTAGGTGTTACAAATGTTGTAAAGTGCTACAAATGATCTGATCCTGATCATTCGTGTATTAGACATGCGAGCAGGGATATTCTATACAAAGGAGTTTGTATAAGACCAGACCACGAAATGTTTAGTCTTGTTATATAACGTTGTTCATAATTGAGATTTTCATTTCACTAGGATGACCATAGGTAACATGACCTTAATCCTTAGTGAGTTGTGAACTTCTGACTATGAAGGCGATCCTTTAATTTGCATGGGTGAGAGTGGCTAGATCATTAACTCAACAAGTCTACCATTTTGAGGATTTCTCTAATTGGGGAGCTGGGAACTTAGCTACACAAGATGGAATTCACTCCTTCCCTGAAGCAGAAATAAGTAGATAAATTACTCCCTTAAGGGTTGATTCCGGGTCTTGAACAATGTGGTGCCACACCCTCTCTTGGCCTAAGAGGGATAGTAGGACTGTGATATATTGTTCATTAGAGGAACCAATGGTACTTAAGAAGTTAGATGTAACTACATGAGGCAAACGGTAATTTGGCCCAATTGTACTTACGAGCGATTTGTGAAGGGTCATCGTATTATTGATTGGTTATATCCAATGGATGCAGAAATATATTTGTACTGCGAATAGTGCAGTTGTCAGTCTTTAATAGAGTGTCCAACAATTAACGGATGGTGGATAATGTGATTAAAAAGTTTAGTTAGTTATTCATGTACCGTTGGAGCTTCAAGCTACAGGTCCATAAGGTCCCCTTGGTAGCACAATGGATTCAAGTTGAGAATCAATTTTTGGGTTAATTTGAAATGTTCAAATTAATAAGAAGGAATTTGATTATATATGATATAATTCAATTAATTCAATTATATATGATATAATTGATATAATGTATTTGATACATTATTATTTGATTGGATGAACTAATATTTGAATATGATTAAAATATATTTTCTATGAATTAGATTCATAGTTATTAAATTTAATATAAATATGCCATAAAATAAAGAAAAAGAACTATGGTTTATATATTGTATATGATGCAATATTAAAACTATAGGTTATAAATATAATATGATAAGTTCTAATGTAGATCAATGTGTCTGTTTTTTCAGCAACATGTCATTCTATGATTTTCCGTTAGTTGCCTCTTATAATTTGACCGATTACATACATTGGAAAGAGTCTCTTAAAACATATTTCATGGTACACGACCTCAAGTTTTTCATGGTTGAGGAGTGTCCTCAAGACCCGACCCTTGATGCACCACGAAATGTTCGTAATGCATTTGAGGTGTGGATGAAGACTAGATGAACCGACATCAATAACTCTTTTTGATCTATCAGTCTATTCAACAACTCTTGTTGAACTCTCAGTAGTCTCATTAGAAATTTCATTTAAAACAAGCTTACTTCGTGGTTTATGATCTCCTATGTGGTCTTCTTCCAAGAAGATAACATTTGTCGACACAAACACTTTATTCTTACTTAGATCATAGAAGTATGCACCCTTTGTTTCTTTGAGGTAGCCTGCAAAAAGGCAAACTTTTGAACGCGATTCCAACTTTTTAGGGTTAGCCATAAGCACGTGGGATGGACATCCCCAAATTCTGAAGTGGCGTAAATTACCTTTATAGCCTCTCCATGGCTCAAAAGGTGATTTAGAAACACTTTTTGAAGGAACATTGTTCAAAATATAGACTACAGTCTCCACTACAAATCCCCAAAACGAGTGTGGAAGATGAGCATAACTCATCATAGATCGAACCATGTCTAATAGGGTTTTATTTCTCCTTTCTGATGCACCATTCTGCTGAGGTGTACCTGGGGCCGAGAGTTGTGGAACTCTATGTCCATATACTTTCCACCACGATTCGATCATAGTGTTTTTATCTTCTTACCTAACAAGTTTTCAATTTCAGCCTTATACTCCTTGAACTTTTCAAGAGCATCAGATTTATGTTGCATTAGGTATAGATACCCATATCTTGAATAATCATCTATGAAAGAGATGAAATATTCATATCCACCTCGAGCTCTAACACTCATCGGATCATAGAGGTCTGAATGTATAAGCTCCAAGGTTTCCTTGGCTCTATAACCTTTTCCAGTAAAAAGTCATTTGGTCATCTTGCCTTTAAGGCATGATTCACATACCGACAAGGACTTTTCTTCTAAACCATTTAGAACTTCTCAATCCTATTGAGGTTGATGTGACCTAACTTTAGTTGCCAAAGATGGCCGTTTTCCTTAGGAGAAACCTTTGATCTTTTTGCAGTTGTTGTTGCTCTGAACATTTCAGTATTTAGCAAGGCTTTTATGACTAACGGCCTTAGTACATACAAGTTATTTTTCATTGAACCAAAATCAATCTCCATTCTTGAAAATAAACACTTTATTCTCAGAAAATGAGATAGTATAACCTTGTTCAATCAGACAAGAATCTGAGATTAAATTCCTCTTGATATGAGGAACTACATCAACATTATCCAGTAACAGATAACATTTCTTGTCCAAAAATAAATTCAGTCTGCCTACAGCAACAACTGAAACAATCTTACCAGTATCGACTCGAAGAGTCAACTCTCTAGCTTCCAACTTTTTCCATGAACTAAATCCTTGGTAGGAAGAACTTACGTGGTTAGTAGCACCTGAATCAAGATCCAGGTAGAATCATCATTCTCTACCAAACACATCTCCAAGAAAAATAAATCACATTTACTGTCTTTAGACTCCTTCCTCTTTTAGAGAGTAATGGGATCAGTATCAAAACCTATATAAGCTCCAAGTTCCATTTCAGAGAACAATTCTCGTCGATGAACTTCTTCAGAGTCAGCAACAATTGGTTTTTCTTTTAGTCCCTTGACTTTCAAGAAAGACTGGAGGTTATCTTTAGAACTGACACTACTGGTTTCTTTGTCATCCATCCTTTTTTGCTAAAAAAGTAAGAACTTACGTTCAAACAATTCTTGCAACGAGTCCATGATCTGACGTGTAATGACTATGTTCTCAACCCTTTTGGCCAATGCATCAGGTATGCTAGACAACCATCTTAAAAGTTGAGACTGTCTCGACGTAGTGGAAGGGTTGCGAACCCATCAGAATGCTACATGGGTTTGACTGAAGCCCAAAACATCATGTTTGATGATGGAGTTGAGGATCCATTGTCTTATAAGCAAGAAATGGAGGATGCTGACAAAGATGAGTGAATTAAAGCCATGAATTAGGAAATTGAGTCTATATACTTCAATTTCGTCTGGGAACTTATGGATCAGCCTGATGGGGTAAAACCTATAGGTTGTAAGCGGATCTACAAGAAGAAAAGAGGTGTAGATGGAAAGGTGCAGACCTTTAAGGCTAGACTCGTGGCAAAGGGTTATACCCAGGTCGAGGGAGTGGACTATGAAGAAACTTTCTCACTTGTTGTCATGTTGAAGTCTATCAGGTTTCTCCTATCCATAGCCATATTTTATGATTATGAGATATGGAAAATGGACGTTAAGACTGTCTTTCTAAATGGTAATATTGAGGAGACCATCTACATGGCTCAACCAGAAGAGTTCACTGTTCCAGATCAAAAGCAAAGGGTTTGTAAGCTTAATAGGTCCATTTATGGGCTGAAACAAGCATCTAGATCTTGGAACATTAGATTTGATAGTGCGATCAAATCATTTGGCTTTGATCAGAATGTTGATGAGCCTTGTGTTTACAAAAAAATCATCAATAACTCAGTAGCTTTCCTAGTGCTGTATGTGGATGATATCCTACTCATTGGGAATGATGTAGGTTTTCGGACTGACATTAAGAAGTGGCTAGCCGCCCAATTCCAAATGAAAGATTTGGGAGAGGCACAATTTGTTCTAGGGATCCAGATCATAAAGGATTGTAAGAACAAAAGGTTGGCCTTGTCTCAGACATCGTACATTGACAAGATATTGATCATGTACTTGATGCAGAATTCCAAGAGGGGTTTATTACCCTTCAGGCATAGAATTATTTTGTCTAAGGAGCAATGTCCTAAGACATCTCAAGAGGTTAAGGAAATGAAACAGATTCCCTATGCATCAGCTGTTGGTAGCCTCATGTATGTAATGTACATTACTAGACCTGACATTTGCTATGTGGTAGGGATTGTCAGTTGATATCAGTCCAGTTCAGGATTGATCACTGGACAGAGGTCAAAACGATTCTCAAGTATCTTCGGAGAACGAGAGACTATATGCTCGTGTATGGAGATAAGGATTTGATTCTTATAGAATACATAGACTCTGACTTTCAGACTGATAGAGATTAGGGTCAGTGTTCACTTTGAATGGAGGGGTTATAGTTTGGCGAAGCATCAAGCAGGGATGCACCGTGGACTCCACTATGGAAGCCAAATACGTAGCCACTTGTGAAGCTGCTAAAGAGGCTACTTGGCTTAGGAAGTTTCTTACAGATTTGGAAGTTGTTCCAAATATATCTTTACCGATCACGCTCTATTGTGATAACAGTGGGACTGTGGCAAATTCTAAGGAACCTCATAGTCACCAAAGAGGCAAGTACATTGAATGAAAGTATCATTTTATCAAAGAGATAGTGCATTGCGGTGATGTGATAGTCACGAAGATCGCATCGGAGCATAATGTTGCTAATCCGTTTACAAAGGCTCTCACGGCTAAAGTGTTCGAGGGTCATCTGGAAAGTTTAGGTCTATGGGACATGTGGCACCTTGTCTAGAGAAAGTGGGAGATGATATTGGTGTATAAAGTATGCCCTAGTTTATTGTATATTGTATTATTTTTTATGTATTGTACATTAGTCTCCCGAGGCATTAGGATAAGTGGGAGATTGTTGGGATTGGTGTCCTAATTCTCCCGGTGGTCTCGTAGTTTGTAAACATATTGTTATTAATAAAATAAATGTTATTTTATAAGAATTTACTCAAATCTAATAAACTAAGATCTGTGGTTATTTCATGTAACTTAAGCATGTATGTGAGACATACAAGTAGATCATGCCTTAAGTAATAACCTAAATGGTCTGTAGTAGATGGATAAATGAAGGATACCTTATCCTATTGACACTATGGATATGACCTGCTTTGTAAATGTTACAAGTGTTGTAAAGTGATACAAATGGTCTGACCCTAACCATTTACGTAGAGACATGTGAGTAGGAGTATCCTATACAAAGAGTTTGTATAAGACCGGACCACGAGATGATTAGTCTCTTTATATAACATCGTTGATAATTGAGACTTACATTTCACTAAAATGACCATAGGTGATATGACCTTAATCCTGAGTGAATTGGGAACTCCTGCCTATGAAGGCGGTCCTTTGATTTGTATGGATGAGAAAGGCCAGATTGCCAACTCAACAAGCCTACCATTTTGGGGATTCATCTGATTGGGGAGTTGGAAACTCAGCTATACAAGACAGAATTCATTCCTTCCCCAATGCAGGAGTAAGTAGATAAATTACTCCCTTAAGGGCTGATTCCAGGTCTTAAACATAGTGGCCATACCCTCTTCTGGCCCAAGAGGACTTAGTCATAGTAGGACTATGACTTATTGTTCATTAGAGGAATCATTGGTACTTAAGGAGTTAGATGTAACTACACAGGGCAAAACGGTGAATTAGCCCAGTTGTACTTACGAGCGATTTGTGAAGAGTTATCGTACTGTTGATTGGTCATATGGACACAGAAATATATTTGTAGTACGAAGAGTGCAGCTGTCGGTATTTAGTGGAGTGAACAATAGTTAACGGATGGTAGATCTCGTGATTAAAGAGTTTAATAAGTTATTCACGTACCATTGGAGCTTCAAACTACAGGTCCATGAGGTCCCCTTGGTAGCTCAATGGGTTCAAGTTGAGAATCAGTTTTTGGGTTAATTTGAAGTGTTCAAATTAACAAGAGGAAATTCAATTGTATGTGATATAATTGATATGATGTATTAGATACATTAATTGGAGGAATTAATATAAATATGATTTATATTAAATACCATAAAATAGAAAAAGAACTATGGTTTATATGTTTCATATGGTGAAATATTAAAACTATAGGTTATAAATATAATATGATAAGTTGGNAAATACCATAAAATAGAAAAAGAACTATGGTTTATATGTTTCATATGGTGAAATATTAAAACTATAGGTTATAAATATAATATGATAAGTTGGTTATTATATTTATTTATAATATATTAATTATATGATAATTAATTATTCTTTTTCTCTAATAACCGAATTGAGTGGAAAGTTATTGGAAGTTTTATGGTAACCGTGAGATAAAAAGGAAAATGGTTTTCTAAAATTATGATGATTCATTCGGAATAATCTCACAAAAAGGCTTCAAGTAAAAAGATTTTACTAAGCGATGGCATCGAAAGCATGCATGATCGAGCTACGAGTTTACTCTACGCTAGTTACTCGCTTAAGTGTTGCTACACGATCGAGTAGAAAAATTCTATATGATAGGCTTCATCTTAGAAACGATTGAGTACATCGTCTATACGATAGACAGTATTCATCTCTCATTTACTCGATTGTCTACCTCCTGCTTTCCTTGATCCAAAATCATATAGAGCCCACAACTCCTGGATTCTCACACCGAGAATACCAAGGTAACACTTGTGGTGGTATTCCTATTTAGTTCAAGGATTGAATTTGACTCGATTGGTATCAAGGTTCTTTCAGACGTTCGTTGAGATCATATTCTGTTCCTTGCGTTCAAGTTCGTGTTGTGTACTAGTTGTTGAATGATTGAGGGATACTTGAAGAAGAGTTCTTCAAAGGTTCTCGTACTCTATCCTCTTGTATCTATCTTCTTGTAGCATGTTGTAATTTATAATTATGCATAATTTGTTTGTTTCCGTTTAGACTGTAATTGTTGTGTTCATTCTAAATGGATTTGAAATCCACTTCTGCTGCTCAAAGGATCTCTATTTAGATTTCCTTCACTTAGATGTAATTTATTGGTTTATGGTTAATGCAACTAATTTTGAAATAAAACATCACATATTTTATTACATAAATAAAATGTTTGTATATTACAATTACAAACTATGGGACCCTACGAGATTTGGGACATCAACCCCAACACATGGTTCCCTCAAAAAGTGTTTCAGAAACACCGTATGAGTTGTGGAGAGGACGTAAAGGTAGTTTACGTCACTTTAGAATTTGAGGATGTTCGGCATACATGTTGGTACAAACTCCAAAGAAGTTGGAACGATGTTAAAAATTATGTTTATTTGTAGGATACCCTAAAGAAATAAAATGTGGGTTATTTTATGATCCTCAAGAAGATAAGGTATTTATGTCGACATATGCTATATTCTTAGAAGAGAATCACATAAGAAATCATCAACATCGCAGTAAACTAGTATTAGATGAGATGACCAGAGAATCTACAGATAAATCAACAAGAGTTGTTGATCAAGTTGGTCCTTCAACAAGAGTTTTTGCTCCATCACATCCTTCTCATGAGATGAGAATGCCTCGACGTAGTGGGAAGGTTGTTCAACAGCCTGATCGCTTTATGGGTTTAGCAGAAACTCGTGTCATCATATCTGATGATGGCTTAGATGATCCATTAACCTTTAAACAGACAATGGAAGATGTAGATAGAGATCGAAGAATTGAAGCCATGGACCTAGAAATTGAGCCGATGTACTTCAATTTTGTCTGAGAACTTGTAGATCAATCAGATGGGGTCAAACCTATTGGTTGTAAGTGGATCTACAAGAATAATCAGACCGAAATAGTAAGGTGCAAACCTATAAAGCCAGACTCGTGACAAAAGGTTTTACCCAAAGAGAGAGGATAAACTATGAAGAAACCGTCTCTCCTGTTGTCATGATTAAATTGATTAGAATACTTTTATCCATTTTTGCGTTCTATGATTATGAAATCTGGCAAATGGATGTCAAGATAATTTTTTTAATGGTCATCTTGACTAAAGTATTTACATGTCTTAACCAAAAGGGTTTATAGAACAGAATCAAGAGTAAAAAGTTTTCAAGCTTAATAGATCCATTTATGGATTGAAACAGGCATCTTGATCCTAGAATATAAAGTTTGATACTGCGATCAAATCTTATGGCTTTGAATAGAATGTTGACGAACCTTGTGTTTGCAAGAAGATAGTCAACAAGACTGCAATTTTCTTGGTCCTTTATGATGATGATATCCTGCGCATTGGGAATGAGACAGGATTCCTTGCTGACGTAAAGAGATGACTAGCATCGCAATTTCAAATGAAAGATTTGGGAGATGCACAATATGTTCTTAGAATCCAAATTGTTCAGAATCTCAAGAATAGAATGTTAGCGTTATCTCAAGCATCTTATATTGACAAGATGTTTTCAAGATATAACATACAAAATTCCAAAAAGGGTATACTACCTTTTAGATACGAAATTCATTTTTCGACGGAATAGTTTCTTAAGACACCTCAACAAGTTGAGAAAATGAAAAGAATTCCCTATGCATCAGTAGTCAGAAGCTTGATGTATGCTATACTGTATACACGTCCCGACATATGCTTTGTCGTTGGAATCGTCAACAGGTTTCAATCCAACCCTGGACATAACCATTGGACTGCTGTTAAGAACATCCTCAAATATTTTTGGAGAATGAGGAACTATATGCTTGTGTATGGTCCTAAAGATTGGATCCTTACAGGATACACTGATCATGATTTTCATATTGATGTAGATTCTAGGAAACTACTTCAGGATCAATATTTACTTTTAACGGAGAAGCTATAGTGTGGAGAAGCATCAAACAGAGTTGTATTGCTGATTCCACGATGGAGGCTGAATATGTAATTGCATGTAAAGTAGCTAAAGAAGCAATATGGCTCAGAAAGTTCATGATAGATTTAAAAGTGGTTCCAAATATGCATCTGTCGATCACCCTATATTGTGATAACAATGGAGCAGTTGCTAACTCAAAGGAACCGATGAGCCATAAACGCGAGAAACATATCGAGAGAAAGTACCATCTCATTCATGAGATATTACACAAAGAAGACATGATAGTCACGAAAATAGACTCTGAGGATAATCTTGTTGATCCATTTACAAAGACCCTCACGGCTAAAGTGTTTGAAGGTCACCTAATTGGACTGGGACTACGAGCTTCATAAATTTAGGGCAAGTGGAAGAATGTCAAGGGTATATTGATGCCCTAGTTTATTGTATTTTCTCTTTTCTCAACATTATATATTTGTATATATTAGTAACCCACTGGAGTTTAGTCCAAGTGGGAGATTGTTGGGAATTTCCTAAAACTTGTAGTTCGTAATCATGTAAACATTTTCTATTTATCAATAAAATTATTATTGAAGATTTATTCAACAAAAGTGTTATTGAAATTGTATTATGTTATAAAATCCAATAAACGAATCCATGGTTATAATATGAATACTATAACTTTATGTAGAGACATAAAAGCGAATCAAGTTATAATATATAGCCAAAAAGGTCTATAAGTATATGGATGAAATTAGGTACCTCATCTGGGGGATACTATGGATTAGGCCTACTTTGTATACTGATACAAACGATGTGCTCTCAAAATCGTTCATGTGGAGACATGCAGTAGGGCCATCATATGCAAAAGATTTTTGCATAAGATCGGACTCAAAATAGTCACTTTTTCTTTATAACAATCGTTTATTGTTAAAATTGACTATTTCAATTCGATGACCTAGGATAACTCGATCTTAATCCTGAGCTAACTATGAAATCCTGTTTATTTGAGATTATCCTTTGATCTGCATAGGTGAGAGTAGTTCAACAACACTGCTCAACCAGCCTCCCATTTTGAGGATAAGACCGAATAGATAGCTGGGGACATAGTCTTGCAAAATGGAATTCACTCCTACTCGTTATAGGGTTAGCAGATAGGTTGTTTCCTTAAGTATTGATTCCTGGTCTTAAACAAAGGGGTTCCGCCCTCTCATGGCCAACAGGGACATTACAGTTTAAGGTTAAATCAAGTGGACATAAATATATCTACAGTGAGGAGAGTGCAACCATCGAGCTATAGTGGTATGTCTTGATGGTTAACGAATTTTGATTAACTTGGGTTAAAGAGTTTAACCGATTAATCTCAAATCGTTGGAGCTCATGATCTGTAGGTCCATAAGGTCCCTCTACTAGCTCGTAAAACATTACACCTTGGATTAGAAAATTGAGTAAATTTGAAGTGTTCAAAATTCGAAATTAAAGTTTTAAAATTGAAATGTTCAAAATCAATTTTAGGATTTGGATAATTATATTCGATATAATTAAACGTTTTAATTTATTGAAATTAAACGTAAATTAGAGAGTTTATAGTATTTAAATATTGAACACATGAATAGGATTCATGGTTGAAGTAGGTGTTTCATTATTTTAATATTTAATATTAAATTATTAATTAATTAATTAATTAATTACATTTATATAATTAATTAATTAAATAAATAAAAATTCAAATTTAGAAATTTTGTTTTTAGAAAATTTAATTTTAATTTAATTTAATTTGAAAAATGATTTTGAAAGTGGGAAAATCCAACATTTGATGTTGGTAGTGGAGTTTTCCACTTTTTGACACCTTGCCCACTCACTTAGTGCTAATTGAGGTGTCAATTGGCTGAATGTGTGAGTGCTTGCATGTTTAAGCTTGTTAAATACTTCATAATTCAGATTTTATGAAGTTCATGCAAAATTGGAAATTTGTGAAATTTGTGAAAAAAAAATTACTCTCAATCTCAAACTCTTTAAATTCCAACTTAATTAAGAGTTTCCACCACTTAATCTAAGATTGAGAATATTAGAGAAGACTCTCTTTGTAGTCCACTACTGCTTTGAGGTCAAATTCGTGGAATTCACAAGGATTTGAAGAGTTTCTACAAAGTATGAAACCCTCTTTTTTGTAAAATTGTTTTATGCATGATTTTAAACTCAAATTAAGTGTAATTAGAGTGCTTATTGATTCTGTTAGCTTTCGCATTTTGCATGTTTAATCTATCAACCATAACATAAGAATATATGCTTCTCCATTCTTAAAAAAAAAAAAAAAAACAATACAAAAAGTGAGCAGTTAGGAAAATAGGTAACTGTTAAATACTCGCTATACTCGTTACACTCGCTACTCGATGCTCGATGCTTGACATTCTCAACTCAATGCTTACTGTTTCATAGCTCTCTCCCCTCATCCTCACTCCACTGGGAGCGATTTACATATATCATTGTACACTCACAAACTCACACCCACTCGTTCTCTTTGCTACGTTCGTATGTCTCGCATATTGTCGAAAAAGTAAAAAACTGAACAGGAAAAAGCACATTTACTTACTTGTGGTGTGAGACAATATAGTGAAATGATCTCAATGCTTTTATAATTTGATATCCGTCAAGAAAAATAGGTTTTGTAAAGTGGGTTTTTTAAGGGAAAGTGATCTCGATTTTCTCTTTTGTGTTTCAATTCTGTTTGTTCTTAGTTAATAAAAAAAAATTACTTCACATTTCAAGAAATTGATTTGAAAGAATCATGTATATTGTCAGAAACTTTCTCAATTTGTATATATTCATACATGAGCATTAACTATAGAGCATGTTCCAATGACACAGAGAATTCAAAAGAATCGAGTATAAAGTAATCGAGCATCAAGTTTAATGTGGATATGATCAAGTATACACGTGTCGATTGCAGCCGTATCGAGTGACCATGAAACTGGGTATTGAGTGGTTGTGCATCGAGGAACATGTGATGAGCCATCGGGTATTGAGTGACGAGCTATCGAGGATTGGGTAAATTCGTATTGGCAGGCGCGTGGAGTGCATCTCAGGGACATTGGTAAAATCACATGTTTATAACATAAGAAGACCACTTTCCATGTGGTAATTTTTCATTTGAGCCTCCCAATTGATCATTCGTACAAAAAAAAAAAAATTGACGGCAACCATGCAAACCGGCGATGAAAGGAGGCTAGCGCGACAGGGCAGTCGACGACAAGCGTGCTTTACAAAGAGGGGGTTGGCGCTTGGGTGATTCACGAAGGAAGAAGGACAACCCTCTGTTGCTTTCTTTTCTTTTTGTTTTTTTCTTGCACGCTTTACGGAGAGCCCAAAATAATATAAACAATTTTCCTCCTCCTTAAACCCCAATTCCCAATATATCAATATGTTAATACCTTTTCTTTCTCCTTAAATTTTAATTAAATAAATAAATAAAAATCCGACTCCCAAATCTTTAATTGCCCATAAATTTAAAATGTATTATCTCCTCAAAATAAACCAATTTAATCTCTAAAATTCATTATACAATCTCAAATAATTTGAGTTAATTAAATAAAATTACCTGAAAATTTAGGATGTTACAGTGAAAATAGAGATAAAGGTGAAGATTGTGTTTCTTGGTAAAGGGTGAAAGTGTAAAAGAAACCAAACACCCCCTAAATACGAAAGCAAAGTTCTAGGTTCTTTTAGAGCCACAAGAACTCTAATTTCTTTACGAAAACTTTAGATGAACTTTTTTATCTTTAGCAATTATATGCTAACCATATTTGGAGCCAGAACTACTGAATATCAAAAGGGCAATATATTAGGTGTCATAAGTTAACAATTCAATTCTCGTATGGGCAGGTGAGGGTGAATTGAGCCACTAAAAATCTGAAAGCCTTTGTGATGATTAGGGGCCTGTCTGATCTCCTTTTCAAGTTTGGTGGTGTTTCCCCTCCTCTCCCTCTGATTGTGGAGTCTGATTGTGCGGATCTCATTTATGCCATTTCTCATATGGATATTGACCTGTTTGAACTTTTTTTTTTCCTTTTTTTTTTTTTTTTGGTGAAGGAGATAGCTCCATTGTCTTCGGTTGTTAAGGTTGAGTCTTTCTGTTGGTGCCATCATTCGGCAATTAGGGTTACTCATCGTCTCCTCCCGCGCGGCGGTTGATGGGGGTTGCTTTAGGGTTTGTTTTTGTAGATCTCTCTTCTTCTTTCTCTGAAGGTGTTGGGTGAGATTCTTTTTGTGTTCCAGATTGATTCTCCTCCGCTCTTGTCGAGGAGGTTTGTATTATGGTCTCTATTCAGTTCCTTTTATGCAATTGTTCTCTAAAAAAGAGAAAAAAAAAAAAACAAAACAAAAAAGTTAACCATTCAGTTCTTTTTTTTAATCAAAACAACTTGTGGTGCCACCCAAATGATTAATTATATATATATATTATTATAAAAGGAAGGGGTGTATGAGGCTATCAAAACTTTTGCACGAAAGAAAGGGAAAACACACATAATTTTTTATGTATTGGCAGCATGCCCTGTCTTATTCCAATTATTCGTCGGAGCGAAGCGAAATTCCCAGTCACGAGTGTTGACCATCTTGCTCGTGCTCCGTGATGATGAATAATTTTGTGACCCTATTTGTTTCAAGGGTTGAGATTGGATGCGTTAGGCATTCTAAATTCAACTCTTATTTGAAACATGTATTTAAGAAATCTTGGCATGTTACATCTTTTTCCATTTACTATTCAAACCTATGGTTTCTTTTTTTTTTTTCTAATTTAATCTAAATACACCGGACACCATTTTCGGTGACCATCACGGCCAATTCCGACAACCACTTCAGGCTAATGCCGCCGGCCGACTTCGGCACCACCTCCGACTAATTCTGGCCGCCACCTCGGACGACTGCCACCGGCCAACTCCAGTCACCACCTCAGTGACCACCACCGACCAACTCTAGCCACCACCTTGATGACCATCGTCGACCAACCTCGAGTCGCCACTAGCCACCATTGACCAACCTCTGGCAACCCCATTCCCCTCACACTGGCAAAGTTCCAGCCATCAACTCCGTTAGCCACCCTCCGACTACCACCTCCGACGACCGCCAACAACCAACTTTGAAAAACATTAATAAAAATACTCTTAGTATATAACAAACTAGACAAATTTGTATATAAAAACACTTTTAAGAAATAATTACAATACATGTATGTTTTTTTTTTTATTATTTTAATGAGTTTTAAAAGTGTAATTAAAAATGAATATTTAAAAGACATTTTTTTTCTGACATTCTAAACACGTCAGTAGACTGCTAGTTATATGTGAACTATATATGTTTGAAAGTTCTAATTAATTTAATAACATTTTAATTTTTTTGTTGGTCAATTGAACTAACTTGAAGACTTAGAATCATTATCTAGACATAAAGATTTAAAATGTTTAAAACAACTTAGCGACCAAATAAAAACTAAAACTCAAAATTTATGATATTTTATTCCTCAAATGTAATTTGTTAAGAAAAAAGTATCGTTTTTCGATCATTGAATTTAATATTAAAATATTAATTTATTTCAATTTTAAGTCAACGTATTATGGTAAAAAAATATTGATTATTTTCAAATTAGTTAAAGTGACAAAAGTCTATGGAATTTTATTTCAAAATCTAGTAAGATTAAAATATCAAATTATTAAAACAATAGATTAAATAAATTTATAATTTTAGTCAAAATCTCTATTTCAAATTAAATATATATATATATTTCTAAATTTTTTAGTTTATTTTAAAATAACTATATTAAAATAATTAAGATGACAAATTTAAACTAATCTAAAATCTAACCGGTGATTAAATTCAAGAAAATATTTTACAAACTAAATATTTATAAATCTACACTTCATTCTTAGATTACTTAAGTCTGCACTCCATAACCTCCCAACCTAATCCCTATGCTTAACATTTATAGGTTTAAAATTCCAAACTTGCATGTCAAACATCCCCTAACTGTATATAAGGATGGCCGAATAGAAAATGCATGAGTAAATAAAGGGTAAAATTGGAGCAAAATTTCATGAATTCCCCTACCTATAAAAGAAGCAAATTGTTTTTCCTTTTAGCTAATCTCCACAACTCACCTTGATTAAAACTCATCCTTACCTCATTATTCCTACCATTTGTTTTTTGTTTTTTTATATCCGGAGTGTCTAAGTCAACTTACGCACATCTTGACTAATTTCACAAGATAATCCACCGACTCTCCAACATTTGGTGTCAAAAAAATCCGTAAGATATTAAATGTTAAGTAGATAATCACCATAAATTGAACTCATGACTCATCTTGGCCCTTTCTCAAGGATTCCTCCCTACTTAACATAACCAACTCATGATGGTTATCTCTATAGTTTGTTAAAACCCACTAGAATTTCATCCTTATAATTTGATAAAACCTCACAAATAGTTCATATGATTTAATAAAGGCCACGTAAATATAGCAGCTTTTGTCAAACTACAAGGATGGATGTTAATTTTTAAATCATAGGAACTAAATTCTAACTCTATTTGTATCTCAACCAAAATGTTTCTTTTACAACTCGAGCCAAAACTTAATCTTGAGAAGAAGAAGAAATGTTGAACCAATTAACATTGCTTCATAACTTTGAGCTGTCTGATTTGTGTAAAAAATACAATGCATAGTACTGATAACAGAGCAGAAACAAAGGTCACAGCTCTAACAATTCCAGCATCCGATCGTTTACCTGCTGGTATCGACCATGTAAGATCTGCCTCTGCATCATCACTTTCCAACTTAAATAAACAGCTCCTATTATGTGGTTTTTCCTGTATGCTACACTGCAAAAACAAGTCTGGAGCCTTCAATCTAACTTGCACGTAACCACTTTCATCCAATCGCTGCAATACAGCAAGAAAATTTAATTACTATCGAATCTTAAGCTTTCCTTGAACATTTTGACATAGGGGATATAAACCGCTATATTTATGTGATTTTTAAAATGTATATTTAGCTTGATTCAAAATGCAATGGTATTGGCCCAAGAAAGCTTAGTTGAAGGTCCTCAGGTAAATGCTCATGCAAAAGTCCATTGGGATCTTCACCTTCTAGAGTTTGGAGGGTGGCGTTTGAAAGAAACTTTAGAATCTTTCGTGATCAAGAAACTAATAGTGACTTGTTTTGGAGTTCGACTACTGTCTTTCCTTCTACTTGGTTCTCCACTTGTAAATTCATTTGTAATTATAGTCTAACCCAAATTTATACTAGTTGAGCTCGTTTTTTGTAAGTTAAAGTCCATAACGTTATGCATTATATGTCTTTTTCATTCTATAAACATTCGCTCGCAAAATATTCAAAGCGTTGACACCCAAATTACCTAGAGCAGTATTCTAAAAGATATTTCAGGCTTACCGGATATCGTGAATGTAAAGGCAGATCAACGGTGAAATCAAGCAAATTCTTGTTGTGTGACAAGATGTTGGGACCAATGTCCTTGTGAACCTCGACAACAGAGATGTTGGAGAGGACTGAAGGCAATTCCAAATTTGTATCTCCGAAAACAGCTACATCACTAAATACTGCCAAAAGAAAACAATTTAAGAAGAGGGTTGAACCTATCTTAAAGACAATGCCATTTGCTAAGGCTAAAAAACGGAAAATCATGAAAAGAAACAAAAGAAATGTAAATATGTCTTACCAGCTCGATGAAGAAGATGTTCCAATTCAAACGGGTCAGCAAAAACTCCTGATGGTAGTCGTTCAATGATGATAAACTTACAGTGTTGTATGGGAACCTGTGACATGGATTTTTTAATGTTGAACTTGATGGTTGATGAAAGTTGACGGTGGGAACCTTCACCGTTGATCCTCGACCGAATTGAGAGACTTAGCGCAGTATTTAGATCGCATGGTAAAACTTCACATATGTTGACAGGAAGATCTTGAGACAGGAAACCATCAAAATGTGCATCAATAAAACTTTCGTATTTTTCATAATAGGATCCCATAATATATCTTCCAACCTGAAAAATTAAGTACAAGAGCAAGAATATAAAAATGAAGATAAGGTTGACGAGATGGAACAATCTTTAGAACATTTATAATGCTCTTTTGCACCAACAAAGACACATCAATAATAGCAAACACTTGTGTACTCGATGAATGACTGAAGAGGATAAGATCAAACAAATCACACTTTTAGGGAGTAAAGTTATCTAACCCATGAATGTTTTTTTTTTTTTTTTGACAAGAAACACACATGTATATTCCATCAAAAAAACATTGGAACAGCCTAATGGCAAAGGGTTGAGAAGACCCCTCTCCAAGAAGCTAATACAGAAGAGCTTTCCAATTGTTAGAGATCATCAAAAGACTATCATTACAAAATAAATTGGTATAGTTACTGCACCATCAAGAGGCCGTATGTTGAACAAAAGCCCAAAAAGAACCAAAAGAAGCATACTTATCTTCAAAAATACGACTATTTCTTTCATTCCATAAGCACCACAAAAGAGACCGCGTAGCACATCTCCAAAGCACTTTCCCTCTTCCACCAAAGGTGTGGCTATCCAACCCTTCAAGCAAGCAATCATCAATTTTTTTGGGACAGCAGCTCACCAAACCAAAGGTACTTATCAAATGGGACCAACCCTTAGAGACGTTTTACGATGCAGGAAAAGATTGGTCCAAGCTCTCCTCGTCTTTTAGAACACAAGGACATAGTCATGAGTATTAAGTAGTTATTTTTAAGCTTCCTCTGCATTTTGTCATGAGTATTAAGGCTTCTATAAGCGAGGGACCAAAGGAAGAATTTAACCTTTTTAGGGATTTTAAGTTTCCAGATCAGCTTCAACAAAGGAAAGGTAAAATAGGGGGGCTTCCTAACAATGTTAAGGAAGGTGATTTTGGTGGTAAACTTCCCGGAGGCATCAATCTTCCAACCGATGCAATCATGACTTCCTGAAGAACCCAAGAGTTAAAGGATTTGTAAAATGGCAATCATATCACCAACCTCTCTATCAAAAATACGTCTTCTAAGGCCCAAATCCCACGCTTGACTAGAGACACACCTGCAATCTACGATCACTGCATCCTTTTTTAAAGAGATGGAGAAAATGTCTGGAAATTTGTGAGCGAGAGGTTGAGGATCACACCACTTATCCAGCCAGAATCTGATCGCTTTACCATCACCCACCACTGATTGAGCAAAGTTAAAGAACTGACCCATGAATGCTTTCAACAACAATGACAAGAAGATTGATACAGTTTGAGTCTCTGAAGTAGTATTTTGTGGATAGTAACGACAGAGATGCACTTTTATGTTGTCAATGCAATTCTGCAACAGCATGTAATTACACATATAATTTTCTGCATAGTCTATGAACTTGTTAAAACTATGTTTTTCACAGCAACAAATATTATTTAAATTAAAATATAGATATTGAGGTGTCATTGTTTGCTGGAGAGCACACAACACTACAATAATGGTCCAATCAAATGATCTCTCTTTCTCTTCAAACTACTAATGACTAATGGCACTCAGATCAACCCAATTTGATTACTTTCCAAGTATTATCGGCCAACTAATAGTTATAACAGTGGTAAAGTGAAGAAGATCCTTCCAAATATCAAAGGCCAGAATATTTAATAGTATGACAATATGGATAATGAAAATTTTCTGAAATAGTAGTTTAATGGGGAATGTATTCAATATGGCCTCCTCTCCGGTGGAAGGAAAGAAGGAAGAAAAAGAGAGATCTTGACAATTGTAACAACCCAACTTTTCTAAAATAGACCTTGGGCATTATTATGCATGCAAGGTTTAGAAAACATACAATTTTGACTATTTTAAAGTTGATAACCAGAAAGAAAAAAACACAAATGCTTATGAGAGTTCCTGAGCCTAGAGCAAGGTGAGAAATCAGTATCACCTTATAAGAGGGCCTTTACCAGACTCTTGTTTTTCCTCCAATGTCACAAACGTCGAAGAAAGGAGTGTGGACTCCTTTGTCATGGGCCTCAGGCTGAAGATTCAAGGTGCTGTGTCGGCACCAAATCCGAAAAATGAGTCTTAAGAGAATGCTTTAAAGCCACCTGATTAGACTTGACCCCAAGACCATGTAATCCATTAGATGATTTTCATATTTTCAACAAAACAAGAACCTCAAAAAGTCTGCTGGACAGAAAGGATGGAATCTCCTGAAACTGAAGACCATAAGCATTTACTAATGAAGAGAATTTTGAGGGGTTTTGAGAAAGAGATGGATCTTTCTTCTAACAAAATCTTGTCCTCCTATTGTTGAAATAAAGTGTTGTAGGCTTCTTCAAAATAATCTTCAGGCATCTTTCCTCTACCACTGTATCTAGAGCATGAATATCAGACTCCTCGCTGCTCATACTGACATCAAAGTCATCATCATAAATATCAAATCAAGGAGAGGACTTTTCAATTACCTGTTTGAAGTTTCCTTTAGTAAAAATGACCTTTGATCTTGGGGTGGAGAAGGAAGATTGATGGATGTTTGCATGGGACTCCTTTCTTAAAGACTGGTCTTCTAAAGGAATCATATGCCAAACACAATTCTCCTCCAAAAAATCTGGGCCTAAGTCATGGTTAACCAATGATTCAACCGTTCTACTTTTCCAAGAATAACGAAAATTAGGGGCTGCGTGGATGACTTTTTGCCTTTTGGACTAAAAAATCAGATTGAAATCAACAATGGCATCCTTCTTACAGTTTTCATCTACAACGCCTAAATGAGAGAATAAAAGTTGGGGGGAAACTGATCGTGTCTGTTGGACTTCCAAAGTGCTCCCCCCATTGATACAAAAGGGAGAAGCTGGTAATTGCTCATTCAAATTGCTAAGAGTGCACGTGCAACCTTCAAATTCCTAAACATGACTAAGTTATGCATAATATAAAAGACGCCAACTCTTGAACCCATCCATCCAGCTGCAAACTCATATAGGCCAGCTGAGAAGGAACTAAGCAAAACGTTTACAACGACTTTAAAATATAAGAACCTCACTGACCTTGGGTAGTTGCCCACAGTGAACCCAAGTTAAATGTCGTGCTTTATACTAAATAGCTGGTTGTACTCAAGAAGCTTGCAAGATGAGATGAGTAAAACCTTTTTCAACTCTTAATGCACACATGATAGGACCCCAAACCCATTTCTTAAACACCTATGGATCTGGTTTTTTTTTAAAAAAAAAAGGGAACACCTATGGATCTGGTTCAACATACATCTTTCCTACTTTTCATGCAATTTGGGAATAGGAGAAAAAAAACAAGGAAAATTCATTTGGAAGAAAAAATATATTTTACTTAAAAGATGCTAAAAAGAAAGATTACAACTTTATATATCAACTAGATGCAGCAAGAGTTTGGTAACAGGGAAACATAAAAACTAATGGCATAGTTTTAGTCTAAACCCAATAAGTGATAGCTCTTTGTTAACGACAAAAGACAGTGAAATCTACCGGAACTAATATAGCACATGAATAGGCATAAATGCAGTATCATAGTTCACACATGTAAAATCTAATAAATTTAAATGGAAAAAAAATGTCAAGGAACATAAATTGCTAGGACTGACCTTACTAGAGTGTGAAATGCCATCAAGGCAAGAGCCAAATGTAGGGTAGAAAACCAATGAAATTCCCAACAATAAATAAATACGAACAGGAGTATGCGGCTCGGCCTTCATCACATAACTGAAAGAAAATAAGAATACAGTGTTATGGTTTGAATGATTATGTATAAGACCATCTGTACCAATGTACTGAAATTTTCAACACTAAAAGATTCTTCAAGGAAATGAAAGTAGTAAATCCAAATAAAAAAGGGAAGATAGAAAAACAAGAGAGTCACGTCTATCAACTCAATATATTTACAAAAAGCCTTTGATGTACTGATGCAATTTTGATGCATAATCAATCTTTTTTTTTTTTATTCGAATGTATCTGCAAGTTGAATTGTAAAAGATTGTAAACTTTACATTTTTCCATTTCTTTCTCAGAAAGAAACTAGCCAATTATTTGAACAGATAAGTTATAAATGAGAAGACCAAACCAACAAAAGCCTAGGAATAACCAAAAACCACCCCAATTAGCAACAGTTTTTTTTTTTTTTTAAATATTGATAATAATAAGGGTTAGTTATGAGAATAACTAGAGCTCAGAGAAAGCTACAAAGACAATAGGTCCAGAAGTTCTAGCCAATGCTTTTCTACCATTTTTTTTTAATAATAATGAACAAAGACCTTTTTAAGGGAAAAAAAAACATATAACTTTAGAGATTAGGGAAATGGAACATATCTTATGAAGCAGTTTTAGAGGAAAAACCACTCGTCTAAGTTGATGGCAGAAATAGTATTCACAAAAACACCTTCTGGAAAGCACTCCAACTAGACGCCGTGTACTGATAAGATTAGTAAAACTACAAGATATTTGTAAGACACCTAGTAAAGAATATGTTGGGATAATTAGTGGAATATTAGTATAGGTATTAGACGGGGCAAATTAGTAAATAGTTAGTAAGTCGGTTAAGGCTATTTATTATAAATAGGAGTAGGGTTGAGAGAAGGTGTGAAGAATTTGGTAGTGGTTTCCTAATTGGGAAATACTGAGAGAGAGTAGTCCTCTCGAAAGGGTATGTTATATTGTAATTTTCTTCATTGATATTGCAATATAATTCTATCTTTTAGTGTTCTGGTTGATTTTTGTGAGGTGGTATTCTAAGAATACCCCATGTTTATTATTAAAATCACGTTGTTGCCTCCAATTCAAATGGCCCAAAAGAGCACAAGAAATATTTCTCAAGCACTCTAGTTTTACCCAAAGACGGTATAACAGCATTTTAAGAAACCAACCACAAAAAATTTTCGGACAACATAAAATCAGACATAGTAACTGAGAAATTCCAATTGTCTCTAGCCAATTTGTAATGGATAAACAAAAACAATATCTTCCATATTTATAGTGTAATTCACATTAATCTCAAGATGTGCAGCTAGGAATCTTCTCAAGTTGGGTATGTACAAAAGGTAACTTTAACTTTTAAGAAACTCTAGACAAATTGTCTTCAATCAAGCCACCATCCTACCATAAGTGAATGTGGGCTCCATATCCCACCATGAAAACCAAAATCTGCTCCACAAATTTTTAGGCATCAAACACTACTGTAGTACCATTTGGCATTCACACAACAGATGTGGAACTAGCCATTTGAATCCAACCCGTACTAAGTTTGCTTGACATTCTGTCTTCTCAAAGAAACTTTCATAACCATCTTGACAAGAAAGCTTCATTTATTTTCTAGTGTTATGGGTTAAACCTCTCTACCCAAGGGAAAGAAGATTAATTTCGAATTAAGCAAATGACTTCCCACATCCAATTGGGCTCCTCCCAAAATGGATGGACTAGAAAAACTATTTTGGTCAGATCAATCTCTCAAGAGAATTTTCTCACCGTCCAAATTTGAAAGTGAAGGTATCAACACTTCTATGAACTTCGTAATGGGTGATAAATATTAGAGAGGCTGCTGACCCCATTTCAAATTGAATATTAAACTTCAAGAATCTTACTGATCCGAGGAGGACAAAGCAAAGAATCAAGGAAGGACAAAGGATGTTAGCCTGCAAACTGAAATACCCAAGATTATTCCAACCGAGGGAGACTGGATGGGAATTTGTAAGAGACCTTACTGCCCTTTCAAAAAGTTTCCTTCAAATCATCACAAAGCTGAAACCGAAACTAGTCTAGGCCAATTTCACTTTAACTCCCCAAAAAAATGCTTAGAAAACATTACCCAAACTGATAGCCATTGCCAACTGCCCAACCATTCTCCCTCCATCCTCCTTGCTGCATAGTCGTTGCCAACCATCCAACTTCAACTATCGTCCGACTCTAACGTCGTGTCGCTAGACACGTTTTTAATCAAAACTCATCTCCTCCGACGAGTTCAACGAGGGTTTTGCATCATCCACAACCCTTAGTGAGCATATTTAACATTTGAAGCATTCCCCAGAGCCTGTTCGACATCGAATCTAGATACCCACTCTGTTTCTACGTTCAATTTGAGAGTTCAAAGGATTTTGAATGCTGTCCAGCAAGGTGCCACGTTGTTGTGCGAGTTTTTAAGAGTAATTGTTACGTCGAATTACTTTTCCAAGTCAATTTAGATGTTGTTATTGAGCTTTAACCCCTTGAATTTTTGTTATGCTGCTGTTTGATGGAGGTTTTGTGAAACCCTGAATTTCACCTAAGTGAATTAGGTTAGAATTTGATTAATAAGGAAGCTTGTAGAGGAACAAAAGAGAAGGAAAATGCCTTGTGTTGAAAATTGGACCTTAAAGGCTAAAACTTAAGTTGTGGTTAAGTGAAGTTTTAGGTGACAAATTTTGACTAAGGGTTGAACGCATGAAGGCACCATGCGTTGGTAAGAGTCGTGCGGCCAAATCTAGGCACCAAGCGTTGGGATGTTGCACTTGGCAAGGCAAGGTGTGAGCGTTGGGTGGTCGTGCAATGACATAAAGACACTGGCCAAGCGTTGGCATGAGTGGGCTGCTCATACGATGAACTAGGCAAGCGCTAGTTGAAGGGCATGCGGCCAGGCAAGGCGCTGGCGGATGTGCAAGAACAGGCCAAGCGTAGCGCGGGGGTGAACGCACGGTTGCACGCGTAGGGTTGCGCAAGGTTGAACACATGGCACTGGGCGAGCGTGAGGCGTGCAGCTGTGAGATGTGCGTTGATAAGACCGTATGATGCTTAGGTTGTTAGGCTAGGCAATGAGATGGCTATGCATTGATGTAGGCGTTGGTGTGAAGCTTGCGGCCAAGACACCAAGCACGGGGTGTTGTGCTTGGCAAGACCATGATGGACACATGGTGTGGGTGGCCGAGGGAAGGGACAAGGCATTGGCCAAGGTAATTAAAAGTTGATCGCATGAGGAGGGCAAGGTAATGCCTATGCGTTGAAGCCATGAGATGGCTAGGTCATTGAGAGGTTAGGGAAGGCTCATGGACGCATGTGACAATGTTGGCCTATGCGAGGAAGTGTACATGCATGCATTGGAGAACCATCCGATGGCCTAAGTATGGTTGTTGAGTGCATGAAGGTATGCGTTGGCCAAGGACGGCATGCGCCAAGGGCAAGCCATGCGTGGGGAAAGAGAGTGCGGCCAAGGGAGGTCATGCGATGGACTTGAGGCTAGTAAGGGCCAAGGAAGAGTCAAGCATTGCGACAAAGACTATGCGATCAAGGGAGCACGCCAGTCATTTGGTTGAGTATGCATTGAACAAGTTGTGTCTTGGAGAGCAAGGCTAGGTTGCAACTCATCCGGACATGTGCTGAACAAGGAGATTAGGTTTGAGCCAAGACTAGGTGGAGCCTAGAGGCATGAGAGGGCATGCAAAGTTGGGACTTTGATTTTGCTAAAGGAGATGAAGCCACTTCAAGGCAAAGGTGGCAAAGGAGGCATTGGTAGCTTGAGGAAGGGGCACTTGGACATGCAATGGAGCTGGATGGTGTCATGTAGAGGGGAGTTTTGGACGCCTATAATTAGGGCAGGTTAGGGAGTTTTCTCACAATTCACTCGTGCCTTTTGAGTGATTTAGTGTGAGAGTGTTCAAAAGAGAGTTAAGTGAGGGGTTCTAGGCTGCCGTTTGAGTTGGAGTGGTGAAAAAAGAGAAATCGACATTGGAAGGCAGAGCTCAGTTGGACGCACAGCACAGCGCAGCGCCCATCGCCTGACGCCCGTGCTTGCGCGCGCACCCAACAGCCCATCGCCCAGCCCTGCCTGTGCGTCATCGCCAACGCGCAGACGCTCCATGCAAGGTGTCACGGTCATGCTTGTCCAGGGCGTGTTGCCCATGGCCGCATGACCACCTCCACCTCTTTTTACTATGCTTTCATCCTATGTATTTCCTTTTGCTAGGTAGTTAGGTTTATATGTACTTTTCTTAGTGAGTAACCGCTCGCCCATTTTCATATGTAAGGGTAGCAGTGTGTTTTTGTTCAGAATGCACTATATAGGGATAAGACTAACTATCACTTCCCCATACCCGGAGTAGTATGTTATAAATATGTTGTTGTTGCTTATTGCTTTCTAGCCTACTACAATCTTTCTCTTCTCTATTCTTACAATCAAACTGTTTGCGAAAACCTTTTCTCCAAACCTGTTTTCTAAAACCATTTTCTCTAAAACGGGGGTGGAGGTTGCGAAAGGCACCCGGTGTGCCATCGGCTGTCCGTATTCGAATTGGCTGACTTGTTCGTGAGCGGGAACAAGTGCCGCACAATTGCTTAGTGAAGCTTCGGAAAGTGCAATTGTGACAGTTGGTATCAGAGCCAAGTTGGCTCGTAGAGTTGAGAAGCTGTGATCATATCTGCTACGAAGCAGTTGGGCATGTCCCATGTTGACCGATTGGTTGAGATTGAAGAGCAAATACTCTATTTAATAGAAGTTCCTGATCAGGTTCGGTTCCTAGAGACTTGGTTACAAGAAGTCGCCGACAAGGCCGATGAAATTGATGCGGTGGCTGGCCGCTTAGACGGGATGCCCGTCAGGGAATTGTTGACAAGGGTTGAGACCATAGAAGCAAAAACTACGATGGATAGGCCTCTTGAGCATGGGGATGGTTCGTCGGGATCTGTTGCCCCGATAGAAGAGCGTGTCAAAGAACTAGACAACTTGCAGAGAGTGATCATTCAGATGGTGATCAAAATGTCCAAGAACTTTCGAGCCACCATCGATGTCATCCAGGCAGAGATTGCGGACATTAGTACAAAAATTAACCTCACCATTAAAGCGGTGGGAAATCAAGCCCCAGTCGGGGGTGTAGCCCAATTCAACAGGGTAAAAGTACCCAAGCTTAAGCCCTTCTGTGGGGCTTGTGACGCAAAGGCGCTAGAAAATTTTATCTTTGACATGGAACAGTACTTCAGGGCTACAAACACAGCGACTGAAGAGTCAAAGATCACCCTAGCGACGATGCACCTAGCAAAGGATGCAAAGTTATAGTGGAAGTCCCGTTTCATGGATGTCCAAAAGGGTCGTTGTACCATCGACACGTGGGAGAGACTGAAATAAGAGTTGCGTTTTCAGTTCTTCCCTGAAAATGTTGAGATTTTGGCAAGACGCAAGCTACAGGAATTGAAACATACTGATACTATTAAGGATTACATGAAACAATTTGCCGGATTGATGTTGGACATAAGAGACATGTCCGAAAAAGACAAAGTTTTCTGTTTTATCGAAGACCTGAAACCGTGGGCAAAAACAAAATTGTATGAGCAAAGAATACAGGATCTCCCAGCCGCATATGCAACGGCCAAACGGTTATTTGACTTAATTGATGAATCTCAAGAGATGAGGCAACACTCGAGATCCCCTAATAGGAGGAGAAAAAGCAACGGTTCGAGCCCATCGAGAAACAGTGGGGGAGATAAAGACAACAATGGGGATAATAGACCTCCTCAGCAGACGACTGGAAATACGTGGCGGGGTAGAATCAGAAGAATTTTTATAGGCCCTTATCCTGTTATATATGCAAGGGTCCGCACAAGGCGAGCGAATGTCCCAAACGAGCCGTCTTTAATGCTTTCCAAGCTCATTAACTTCGGACTGGAAACGCAAAGCTATTCAGGTAGAAGACGAAAATATGCAAGCAAAGGAAGATAGAACACCCCACGGGTTGGGCCCTGAGATATTTAGCTGCCCTCCAAAAGGGATGTAGGAGAAGAAAAGGGATCCCACGGAGGTAGACTGATGTATGTTGATGCTTGGGTCAACCATAAATCGGCCAAAAGTAACATGGTCGATTCGGGGGCCACCCATAATTTTATGTCCGAAACAGAAGCCAGACGGCTTAATCTCCGTTTTAAAGGAGGCGCAGGTAAAATAAAAGTAGTGAATTCTGAGGCCTTGCCGATTACAGGAATGGCAAAGAGGACAGTCGTAAAGTTGGGGGACTGGAGTGGCCCTGCCGATTTCGTGATCGTTAAGATGGATGACTTTGATGTGGTGTTGGGAATGGAGTTCTCGCTTGAGCACAAGGTAATACCGATACCCCTCACCAAGTGTTTAGTGATCACCAGCTCTACGCCCACCGTTGTGCATGCTGAGATCAGACGGCAGAAGGGGATAAGGATGATCTCGGCCCTCCAGTTGGAGGACTTTACCCACGAGTCAGTCGAAACCACGAAGAGAAGGCCCCCCAAGACATCCTGTACGTCTTGGATCAGTGTCGTGTTGTGGAGCCGGACAGTTTACACAAGTCCCCGACTCCAACGAGGAGGAGAAGAAGAAGAAGGAAGCCTAGAAACCGAGAGTTCCTACCAGAAGACTGGGTTCAAGTAAATTTGTGCCTGGGACAGTTTCAAAGTCGGGGGCAAAGAGAACATTGCCTCGTGAGCAACTTTAAAGGACCGGTGGAAGTCATCGAAAGGGTTGGGAAAGCCTCTTATCGGGTGCAGTTACCATCGTGGATGGAGATTCATCCTGTCATCTACGTAAGTAGACTGAAACCCTATCATCCCAACCATGCCGAGGAGAGATGTAGGGTGGTGACCCGTCCGCAGGCCACAACGAAGAGAATGGTCGCATGACCGCCTTCACCTCTTTTTACTATGCTTTCATCCTATGTATTTCCTTTTGTTAGGTAGTTAGGTTTATATGTACTTTTCTTAGTGAGTGACCGCTCGCCCATTTCCATATGCAAGGGTAGTGGATGTGTTTTTGTTCAGAATGCACTATATGGGGATAAGACTAACCACCACTTCCCCATACCCGGAGTAGTATGTTATAAAGTTGTTGTTGTTGCTTATTACTTTCTAGCCTACTACAATCTTTCTCTTCTCTATTCTTACAATCAAACTGTTTGCGAAAACCTTTTTTCCAAACCCGTTTTCTAAAACCACTTTCTCTAAAACGGGGATGGAGGTTGCGAGAGACACCCATCGACTGTCCGTATTCGAATTGGCTGACTTGTTCATGAGCGGGAATAAGTGCCGCACAATCGCTTAGTGAAGCTTCGGAAAGTGTGATTGTAACACAAGGCGCGTGCGAACGCCTAAGGCAAGGCGTACGGACACCCTAGCGCACGGTTGCACGTGTCCCACCACCAACCTTGCGCGCGCGGTTGCCCAGGCACATGCCCAGCCCAACGCTGCGTCCCTGCCCACCCTGTGCGACGTCTCTTATACACATCTAGATGTGTATAAGAGACAGGCCTAAGGCAAGGCGTACGGACACCCTAGCGCACGGTTGCACGTGTCCCACCACCAACCTTGCGCGCGCGGTTGCCCAGGCACATGCCCAGCCCAACGCTGCGTCCCTGCCCACCCTGTGCGACGTCTGACGCCCAGCAGTGCCCAGCTGTGCGCGTCCACGCCCACCTTGCAGCCCCAACACCCATAACCTGCCAAAACAACCTCCAAAAGCTGTTTTAGGAAAATTAAACCTATTTTAGTTTTTTTTAAAGGGGGTAAGCTGGTTATTCTAATTTTAAGTTATTTTTGGATTAAAATAGAATTATTGGAGGAATTTTTGGACTAATTTGGGATTTCTTGAAAAGAAGTGAAATTCAAGGAAACCCAGGCCAGGAGATGTGCTAGGCAAATTCTTGAAGGATAAACAGGAGAACTGTGAGTGGGGTTTTATTGTTTTATTATGTTGAATTCTATATATATGTGTAAAGTTTGGAAATGGCATGATCGGAAAGTGTGTTTTCTGAATTTCATTTGATTTAATTCATGAAATATTGTTGTTGTGATTTGCATTGGAAATTGGGATTGTACCCTGGGAATTGTTAGCGTGCCTACAGCACGTCTAGCAGGATAATGTCGACATGTGCACATTTTGTGGACTATAAGGGTATCTTTGAAAGTCATTAGGATTGTTAAAACTAATATTGTATAATAGTACAAACCTTGTAATTGCTCATAAAAATGAATTAAGTTTTATTTATTAGCTATTTGTGGAATGGTATAAAGTTGGGCAATTGGTATCAAAAGGGTGGTATCAGCTATCTTCACGTCTTCTTCCGAGTCTGGGAGACAAGGCTCGGGAGGGGGTGTGATAGGTTTTGAGAAAATTTTTAATGGAAATCAATTTGGGTAATGTTTTCTAAGCTTTTTTTTTTTTTTTTTTTTTTTTTTGGAGTTAAAGCGAAATTGGCCTAGACCAGTTTGGGTTTCAGCTTTGATGATTCGGGAGAAACTTTTTGAAAGGGCAGTAAGGTCTCTTACAAATTCCCATCCAGTCTCCCTCTGTCTGAATAATCTTGGGTACTTCAGCTTGCAGGCTAACATCCTTTGTCCTTCCTTGATTCTTTGCTTTGTCCTCCTCGGATCGGTGAGATTCTTGAGGTTTAATGTTCAATTTGAAATGGGGTTAATAGCCTACACCTTCACTTTCAGATTTGGATGATGAGAAAATTCTTTGTGAAAGATTGATGATAACTGGCAGAAATGCCAGTTATTATAAGCCTTTTATTTAGAATCATGAGGGCTAATAAGTAGAAAATGCAGTGATAATACTTAGAATTTGCGAAAAAATGAGTTTTGCGTCAATTAGCACCTAGATCCTCACTGACCCCAATATTATGCATTACTCCATGCCAAAGTGTCTACTTTTGTAGCTATCGCAGGAATCAAACACATGCATTGGAAATAAGCAATCGAAGACAAACGCATGCGCTGAAGCCAGGCGATCGCAAAGACAAACGCATGCGTCCATCACATGGAAGTTGCGGTGATCGTATGCGTCCATTGCATGGAAGTTATGGTGATCGTATGCATCATGCATGGAAGTTGCGGTGATCGTATGCGTCCGTTGCATGGAAGTTGCGGTGATCGTATGCGTCCGTTGCATGGAAGTTGTGGTGATCAAGCGAATGCGGTGATTAAATGGAAATTGCGGCCACGGAGTCACAACCATAATAGAAGGAAGATTGCAAGATGGGTAGAACGCGTTGATGCTTCAGCTGAAGCAAGCTCAGACGCATACCTTGTGAGTATCAACAAGATAAGACGATGTGACATTGCCCATACCGCGACAAAAGCATCAGTGAGCCATAACACAATCATGATAGCTGTCGGCGTTTAAACTCTATAAATAGCCTTTGGACCTTCATTTCAACACATCCGAACTTCTGCCTCAAGGCAGAGGTTTGTGATCACAGATGAGAGCTTGAACCAGATTTTCAGTGAGAATTCTTCACCTCCACAAATCAGACCGAGTGACGACTAGAGTTTTCGCCAGAGATGGAGCTCGAGAGAGACATCTCCACCATTCATCCATGGCACCACCGGCAGCCTTGACGCAGAGTCCTTCATTTCTCTTTTAATCTCTGTATTGTATTACATTTTAGCTTAAGATATTAAGACATTTTGTGATCAATGCAAATCTTGATTCCTTCATTGTAGTCTTCTTCATCATATTCATCTCTATCATAGTTTATCTAGCGTTTATTTATCAAAGGCGATCGCATGCTTAATCGTGTAGCCTAGAGATAGGACGCATGTAGCAACCCACCGAGAGGTGTGCATTGTGCGAGTATAGTGAGTTAATCCTCCTTGCTTGGTGAAAGGTTGTAGCAACGCTTGTCTATGGGATGTTGCATTGTTTGTCTATAAGTTAAATAGCCGCGTCTAACTGCCTGAGAAGGTAAGAGATGGAACGCACTAAAGCAAAGTTCGCATTGTTCCTAGAGATAAGCACAATCTTATGCTCGACACAACCATGCATTATAGAGATATAGTCATGCGACTGACCACCGAGAGGTATGCGATGCGTTAGTGCAATGAGCTGGGATTACTCAGACGATTTAAGATAATAAACATTACTATACGTTGATGGTTGTTGTGTCTCTACCTATTCTCATCGCAAGTCTTCTATTGCTCAATCTGTTTAGTTAGGAGTAGGAGTAGTGTGTAAATCCATTAAACTTCTTTTTAATTTTTTTATTCATCGCCTCAAACGCATTGCTTCACAAGCATTATTGAGTGACAAGTCCCTGTGTTCGACCTCGGATTACCCGAGAAACTTGCGTTCGCGTTATAATTGGCGCGAGCGTAAGAAAACTTGTGATAGGAACGCGTGGTCATTGCATACTAGATTAACGCATCTTCATTCCGACGCATGACCTCAGACGCATGGGTGCAAACACATAAACCATGTCTAACGCATGATTGCATGTACAACCCCATCCATCCATAATAATAATAATAATCTTTCCTACCAACAATTGACCTGACCAAAACAGTTTTTCTAGTCCCTCCATTTTGGGAGGAGCCCAATTGGATGTGGGAAGTCATTTGCTTAACTAGAAATTAACCTTCTTTCCCTTGGGTAGAGAGGTTTAACCCATAACACTAGAAAATAAATGAAGCCTTCCTGTCAAGATGGTTATGAAAGTTTCTTTGAGAAGACAGAATGTCGAGCAAACTCACTACAGGTTGGATTCTCCACATCTGTTGTGTGAATGTCGAATGGTACTAAAGTAATGATTGATGCCTAAAAATTTGTGGAGCAAATTTTGGTTTTCATGTTGGGTTAGGAGGCCAAATTCACTTATGGTAGACAATTTGACCTCTGTTTTTGTTCATCCACTACGAATTGGCTAGAGACAATTGGAATTTCCCTGTTACTATGTTTGATTTTATGTTGTCCGAAAATTTTTTGTGGTTGGTTTCTTAAAATGCTCTTATACTATTATCTTTAGGTAAAACTAGAGTGCTTGAGAAATATTTCTTGTGGTCTTTTGAGCCATTTGAATTAAAGGCAACAATATGATTTTAATAATAAATAGAGGGTATTGTTAGGATACGACCTAACAATAACACTCGAGAACACAAGAATCAACAAGAACACTAAAAGATAAAATTATATTGCAATATCAATGAAGAAAATTACAATATAGCATAGCCTTTCGAGAGGGCTACTCTTTCCCAGTATTTCCCAATTAGGAAACCACTACCAAATTCTTTACACCTCCTCTCAACCCTACCCCTTCTATTTATAATAAAAAACCTTAACCAACTTACTAACTATTTATTAATTTGCCCCTTCTAATACCCATACTTATCGCTCCATCCAAATTTAGCTTTCAAATTATATAACTTTATCAATGTAGACATTTTGGTAAAAATTTTACAATTTTGGTAAAATGGTTTATTGGCATCATCCAGTAGTTTTTCAAAATTATAGGATTTGTCATTAAAATAGTTGTGTGCAACTTCAAACATTCCAATTGTGTCATCAACATCAACATCATCCTCATCAACTTCTTCTCTTGCATTAGTAGACACATTTTCATTATTCTCTTAATCGGTAATGATTCATCGTGAAAAATTCATATCTGATAACTTTGATCGATACCATTAAAAAAATAAGTGATCTCTTATTGTATTCACATTTAGAGTCTTTACATTCACGCACTTCAAACAAGGACAACTCATGACATTCAGCATATTTGAGTGTTAGACCATTTTTATTAAACATCTCAACCCCTAAACCATACTCAATTGACATGCTATTCTTTTTCACCCATGACTTATCCAAAATTGTACAATATGTGACTTAATCTACAAAAGAGAGAAACAATAACGAGGAAGAATTACATAACTTTAAGCTCGTGAAGTTAAACCATAACCAACAATAAGACCTAAACTTGTTTATATCAAATTATGAGACGAACACAAACTAATACAGATAAAATATTTTCAAGACTAAAATATAACCCAAGAAAATGTTCTATAAGCACATTAACCACCAAACAAAAAGATAATAGCAAGGCCATCAAACAAGTTCATATTTTTTTAACTAATTTCATTTCAACGCTTCAAAATCTTATGAACCATAATCAACAAAAATACCTAAATTTGTTAAAATTAAATTGTGAGAAAAACTTAAAAAAAATAATATACACAAAATATTAAAGACTAAAATATAATTATAAAAAAAAAAAATCTATATAAAATTGAACCACATCAAGCAAAAAGAACAAAGCACATGTTCTTGAACTTATTTTCATTCCAACGTTTCAAAATCTTAGGAAGCTTAAACATTGAAATAAAAATAAATAAATAAATAACTTTAAATTACTAAATTGAAAATAAATATCAAATTTTACCTTTAGAGCAAACAACCCACACCAAAATTGTGATGAGCTTCACTCAACCCACAAGCTTGAACGGATCTGATCCAGAGTTCAAATATTGGAACAGATTTGGGCTGAGACCGGCAGATCTGACGAATGCACAACACCGGCGAGCGGAGCTGAATCACCACGCTGACGACCGGATCGGATGACCCAAGAGCAGATCAGACTAGTGGACGACCGGATCCAAAAACCCACGATCAGGTCTACACGAGCGAAGAACGGAGCGGCGAACGGAGGTCGAAACGCGAACGGCCACCGCGAACGAGAAACCTATACGCCGGATCGACCTACACGCGAACGGCGAATGGAGGCCGAATCGACGAACGGAAGCCGGATCCACAGCTGACCTGCACGATCGACGACGAACGGAGGCCGAAGCTTCACCCACGATCGACGGACGACGGCAAGGGTTTGGAAGGTGAAGTCAAAGGCCAACAAGAGGGGTAATTGACATTTTTAACCTCCTTTGAAGTTTTCGTTTTCTTTTCTTTTCTTTTTTAAAATTTTGGACACAAAACTTGTTTTTTGCCCTTTGACGATAAAAGTGATGGAAGCAATGAAAACTTAAAATGATTAATTACTTTTCTACCTTTTATCTCTTATCTACCCTCAAACCACCAATTTAATGTTTTAATTTCAATATCCATTTTCCAAATTTTAGATTTTTAATTTTTCATAATGTCATATTTTTCATATTTAATTAAAAATTTAAAATTAGATAATCTATAGTTGTTCTTTCCCGCCATTTTCAAATTCTAGTCCGATCAAGTATTCAATTAGGCCTACATTTTTTTAATTAATTTTTGTAATTCATGATTTTTGCATCCATCATAATATTGTCTATAAATTGGATTTTTTGGAAGGTTTTTAAATGTAAATGAAAAAAAATCTCATTAAATTAAAAAGGAAAAAATTATTGATTGATAAATTTTACTTCTTAAATCAAACAAATTAGTTAATTTTAAAATATTATCATTTTAAGATTCAAACAAAAATGAAAAGATTAAATCCATGAATTACACATGGAATACTTGCATGCATAAGAGAGGAAAAGAAGTTGAAAAGTCACCAAGTTTATACGCAAGAGAAGATATCTAGGAATTTTAATTAGCATTAAATATTGATTTTTTTTAAAATAATGTTATTTTAATATTTATTGACAAAGTTGTGAAATCGTGGACGGGGTCTACAGTTTTGAGTCAACACATAAATCGTGTACCCCGTCCACGATTTAAGGCTAAATCTATTTTTTTTCGATTTAAGGCTAAATCTATTTTTTTTTTTCCATTTTCCCTTGACTTCTATCTTCTTCTTTTATTTTTTAGCGTTTTCAAAGGCCCTCACGGCTAAAGTGTTTGAAGGTCACCTATAGAGTCTAGGTCTACGAAGTTTGTAAACTAGGACAAGTGGGAGAACTTTTGGATATATGCCCTAGTTTATTGTATTCATATGTTTATTGTACTCATATGTTTCTCGATTAAATTCAACATTGTGATACTCCACTAGGAGTTTTAGTCCAAGTGGGAGTTTGTTGGATTTTATGTCCTAAAACTCGTAGT
>NC_052351.1:3340470-3460735 GCF_009727055.1 Benincasa hispida | reverse complement strand
TTTGTAAATTAATAAACATATTCTGTTTTGTTTTTTGATAAAGTTGTTATTGAAATTGTAATCTTGAATCCAATAAACTAAGGTTCTGGGGCTATTTAATGTAGTTTGAACTTTATGTAGTGACATAAATGTGGATCAAGTTCAAATATATAGCCAAAATGGTCTATAGTATATGAATAAGGTTGGACGCCTTATTCTGAGGACACTATAGATGCGGCCCACTTTGTAGTTAGTACAAACGATGTGATCCTGAATTGTTCATATAGAGATATGTGAGTGGTGGCATCCTATGCAATGAGTTTGCATAAAACTGAACTATGAAATAGTCACTTTTTACGTTCTAAATGCTGTTTTATGTATAAAACAGACTATTTCGTTAATTGATGACCTAGATAACTTAATCTTGATCCTGAGCTAACTATGAACTCTTGTTCACTCAGAATTATCCTTAAATCTGCATAGGTGAGGGCAACTCAATATCCCTGGCCCAATAAGCCTCCCATTTCAAGGGTAAGATCGGGTGGATAGCTGGGAACATAGGCTGCAAGACGGAATTCAATCATACCCGTTATAGGGATAGTAGATAGGTTGTTCCCTCTAGTACTGAATCCAGGTCTTGAACAAGGGGCTCCACCCTCTCCTTGGTCCGAGAGGGATTCCGTTTATAGGTTGGACCTTAAACCAATTGTTCATTAGAGGATCAGTGGAACTTAAGGAATAAGATGTAGTCTCGGGGGTAAAACGGTTTTTATGACCCAGCCGAGATTACGAACAACCTGCGAAGGATTAGCTTACTAATCATGGTTATATCAAATGGACACGAATATATCTATAGTGAGGGAAGTGCAACTACGGGACTCTAGTGGAATGACCCGTTAGTTAACGAATGTTGATTAGCTCCGTCTAAAGAGTTTAGCCACCTAATCTCGTATCGTTGGAGCCTATGATCTATAGGTCCATTAGGTTCCCGTACTAACGCATATGGAATAAACTTAGAACAGTATGATAGAATAATTCGAATTGTTTGAATTAGGTGAAGAGAAAGAAACCGACAAGTATATGTGATATAGTGTTCGAATTTTTCAATTTAGAGATACAACTTTAATATTTAAATTTGATTTAAATATTAAGAATATGAATACGTTCATATTCGGAAGCTCGGAAATGATAGAAATGGTCAAAGATGTAAAAAGTCAAAGAGTTGACTTTTGATTTTGAAAAGTCAAACTTTGACCGACCTTATATTCAAATGTGATTTGAATTTTTAGGAAAATGAATGCGGATCCCATGCTCAGGAGGTCAAAATTAGTCAACACGGAAAAAAATCATAAAAAGTCAAAATGTTGACTTTGGTCAAAGTTGACTTTGACCAAATGACTATTTTGCCCTGGGTTGAGCTGAGAAGTTGGTCGGAAAGAATGGCAAACTTTTGTGATCTAAAGTAGCTTGGGGGGAGGGGGGATGAGAGGGAGGGGGTCCGGACTAGACGAGAGAGGGAAGTTAGGGGGTGGTGGGCGAGGGTGGGTGTTGGTGGGGTGTGGGGAGTGAGGGAGAGTGTGAAGGGGCTGCGGAGTGGAAGATAGGAGTGATTAGTAGAGTGTGTGTGGATTTTATGGATGGTTCATGGAATTGTGCATTGTTTGTCTAATAATTGGCTTTTAGAATTGGAGTTTAAACAAATCTCTTGACAATTTTGTCAAATTTAGTTTTTCAAAATCTCAGCGGCTAATAAATAAACATAGGCCAATAGGAAACCGCAAAACCAAAGATCCATCTTATTCTTCTCATCATTCTTACTTCTCTTCTCTCGGTCTTTCTTCATCCACCGGGTCCCACACCTCGGTTCTGAGTCCAGAGGATAGTAGGTCAACTCTAGTGGTGGTCCGGAAGAGTTCAGGTCGAGATTCAGCGAGAGAAAAGCGTTTGTTCGGGAGGTACAAAGGTTGTATCCCATCCCTTTTAATTCACTGGTTTTTTTCCTTCAAATTGCATGCATTTTCTTTTAAATTAAAAAGCAATTAGAGTGTAATTAAATCCTAATCCACTGCGTATATCTCGTGTTCTTATCAGAAGGTATCGGACGAAGCCTTTGAACTTGAAGATGGAGGAGCATTCCAAGTTTGATTTTAAAGAGGAAGCGAAGCGCATTCCAAATTGTTGCCCTTTTATTTACTATGCTAGCTCTTTTACGAGCGGTGATGAACGTCTTCAATCCATTGTGTTTGCCTCCAATGAGGGTGGACATCTTCAATCTGGAATCTGAGTGTCATCTTTAACGGGTTAAAGACACTGATGATCAACATCAATCTATGTAGTATCGTACTTAGGTGGTGGGAGATACCTTTATCTGATGGCACTAAAACTCAAATTCCTTTAAAGTTTCCTTCGTAACCTTTAAAGAAAGGGGATCAAATGCATGTTACGAAGTTCAAGTTTTTTTTTTTTTTTATTTTTTTTTTTTTTTGTTAAACTGGACTAAACTTGAAATTTCTTTCAAGCTGCCTACGTATCCTTCATAATAATAGGGATCAAGTCATAATGTAGTTCAAAAAGGATTTTTTTTTTTTTTTTTTTATGCGCGACTGAATTTAAATTTCTCTAAATTACCTATGTACCCTTTATAATGACAGGGATCAAATCGTAACATAGTTCGTAAAAAGAATTTTTTTTTTGGGTCGTTCACATTTTAAGTTCATGTGGGCCAGGAGCACATGCAGTTTAGGCTCTTGCGATGAGGAGCTTCTTCATTTAAACATCAGAAGCTCTTATTTCATCATGGTTTTTATCACCCTCTTCATTTGTAGGATTCGTCAATATGATGAGTTTTGGCTTGACTATTAAGGAACCTTTTGTACTTATGTCAACAGAAAATTTCCTCTTCATGCGTGAAGAGACACGACTGTAAATCTTTTTGTTGTTGTTTTCTTCATGGAATGACGTCGCCTTCTAGATTTTCATCATTCCTTTATGTTGATCGTTTGTTGTTTTGAGACGATCAAAAACAAGTGCTAAAGATCGATCTTTCTTTGATGTGGTTATACTTAGCCTTTTGAAGGCTGAAGTTCGAGTAGAAGTAGTTGTTGAACATTGGTCTTCTTCTCCTACCATGGTCATACTTAATCTTTGAAAGACTGAAAATCGAGCACTTGAAGGCTTAATACAATCGAAGACAGAAGTTCTTTGCTTCATTTCTTCTGAGTCGTTGACTTCTTCGACAGTTATATGATTGTTGTCAACTTCCACTATGTCGACAATGTGACATGCAATAACTTATGATACTTTCTCTGGATGATTATTGAGAAAGCTTATTGGGAGAAATTCTGCCAAAGTTGCTGGCCGTCGGAATTGAGGAAAGTTCTTGTCTTCTTTCTTAGCAGGCTTAGGCTTCCGTGTCATCTTTTTGCCTTTCTTTTTATGAGTCTTGTTCATTCTTCTATAGCTTTGATAGGAACGTGCCTCTTTTTGGGTGGAGTTTGGTTGTCTTCTTTTTCGACGAGTCACAACTATCCACCCTTCGTTGTCATCTCCAACAAGCTCATCTTTCTTTTTGGAATTTGCTGTTTGAATCTCTTGTTGGAACCAAACAACTATAGGCTTGAAGGCTCCGAACTGGATCAGGCTTTGTCTTTGAGCATGGGACACAGACAGTGTTAGAACACTTGAAGTTGCTGCTACTGTAGCGTGATTTATCTGGGCTATTTCATCCAAATATAACTAAATCTTCTTTTCACGAGCCAACTTCAGAATTCGTTCCTTCAACACGAAGCACCTTTCAACTGGGTGACTAACGACCCGATGATACTTGTAGTAGTTAGGATCATCTACTTTTCCTGCTTATTCTGAGCACTTGCATTTCGGCAGCTAAATAAGTTGCTTCTCTAGCAGTTGCTCAAACATATCTACCACATCAGAGTCAGGGAATAGATAAACCTTATCTTGTCTTTCTTTAAGAGTTGGACGACGCTTCTCACCCTCATTGTGCCTTCTTTCAAATTTTGTTTGTTTTCCTTTGGAGGAAAATTTCTGCAGGGTCACATGAACGACCATAGATTCTTTTGTGGCACTATCCACAATATTTTCAGTGCCCTTGGATTCATTGTATTTTCTCCCTTCTAGGACTAGGAAATTTTTAGTTCCACTGTTGGCGATGCTCAGCTCCATATCATGAGCGCGTGTTGCCAACTCCTCAAATGTATGAGGTTTTATCCCTTGTAGGATGTACAGAAGCTCTCAATGCATGCCTTGAGTGCACATCTCCACTGCAGATAATTCAGTGAGTCTATCTTTGCAATCTAGACTCAATGCTCTCTATCGATTGATGTAATCGATGACTATCTCTCCCTTCCACTGTTTGGTGTTCGTCAGCTCCATCATGCTAACAGTGCGCCTTGTACTGTAGAAGCGGTTCAGGAACTCCATTTCTAGCTGTTCCCAACTATCAATCACTTCTGTTCCAAATCAGTATACCAATCGAAAGCATTTTCTTTCAAGGTACGGACGAACTGCTTGACTAGTTGGTCTCCTTTGGTTCTTGCATTTTCGCAGGTTTCAATGAAGTATGCAACATGTTGTTTTGGATTGCCCTTTCCATCGAATTGCTGGAACTTTGGAGGTTGATACCCAATTGGCATTCTTAGGTTGTCGATTCTCTTGGTGTACAACTTGGAGTACATAAAAGAGGATTGTGATGGTCTTCCGTACTGAACCCGTATAGAGTTTGTAATCATATCCTGCAGCTGTTGAATTGACAGGGTGGCAACAGAGGTAAATTGTTGCGGCCGGTCTTCCTACAAGACAATCTTTCCTTTATTGTTGGCTTTTGTAGTTGGAGATTGACTCGACTCAGCGGTTTCTCGAGCCTACATTTGATCTCTTAAATCAGCGATTTCATGATCTCGCTCTTCAACAGCTTTCGTTAGGAAATTTATCTTCCTTTCCATCTTTGCCATGGCTGACTCCGTCGTTACGTCACTCACCATGATAGATAATACATCAAAGTACGATTCTTTATCTGATGGATTAGTAGCAGAAACATAGCCGTCGAACAAGGGATTTTCTTTAATAACGATCCCGCCTTTAGTAGATTCCATTAGCTTTTATGTGATGACATAGCTTATGTAAGTATCGTTTACGACGATAGCTTTGGATAAAACTTTCTTTGGTGCCATTTGTAGGTTTATGGACTTGAATGATGAGAGGGATGAGAGGTAGAGAGGTCCCACCCGGCATGCCAATTTGTTCACACGAGTTTTCAAGAGAAACTTGTTTCGTGGAGTTGAACTTGAGTTGGTGTTGATGTTGAAGTTGATTTGATGCGATGTGGTTCGATCTCTAATACTTGATCCTCTGATTCTCTCTCAGTTGGGTGAATTTGCTTGACTTGAAGAAGAAAAGCACCAAATGTTCTTGAAGTAGAAGTCTTTAGAAGTTTTGGAAGAGTCTTTGTGTCTTCAAGGGCCTTCTGTCTTCTAGGAGTGCAGCTTTGCAGCTTGTTGATGAATTCTCTTGGCTCTCTGAATGTAGAAAATCCTCCCCTGAAATGAGAAAAGTGCCTCTATTTATAAGGCTCTCTGATGGGCTTCATGGGCTTAGGCCTGGTTAGCCCATGGGTTTGGGCTTGGTTGGTCCATGGGCATAGCCTTTCGGCCCAATTAATTGAATTTAGGTCTGATTTGACATTTTGGTCAAATTCAACCTATTTTTGGGCTTGGACTTTGACCCAAATAATAATATCAAACTAGGCCAAATTAATCTTATGTGATTCATCGGTCATGATAAAACCACGTGGCGTCATTGAAATTTGTCTTCAACTTCAATTTGGGACATATGTCAATTTCTAATTGGACCCAAATTTAATGATTTAAAATTTTGTCATTAATTTAGTAAATGACGTGGCAACTTGTGATTGGTCCAAAATTTCTCATTCAACATTATCTTCTTCTTTTATTTTTTTTTAGTGTTTTTTGCATTTTCGAAGAATTTTTTACTGTGAAATTCAAATTTTTAAAGGCCAGTAAAATAAAAATTGAATCAAATTTCTAGCCACGAATTAATTCTAAATCTATTTTTTTCCCACATTTTCTCCCAACTTTTTTTTCTTTTATTTATTTATTTTTTTGTATTTTCGAAGAAACTTTTACGGTAAAATTTAAATTTTTAAAAGCCTACGGTATTTGTCATTACTTTTAAAAAATACATTATTCTTGAACTTACTCCTTAAATATCGCATAAAACATGAATGAAAAAAAATATTTGAAAAATAAAAGAAAAATGAAAAAATTAAATACATGAACTACACATGGAATAAATGCATGCCAGAGAGAGAAAAAGTTGAAAATTCACCACGTTTAACATGAGAGAAGATATTTAAGAATTTTAGTTAGCATTAAATATTGCATAAAACTTGTATCTCTTTATTTATTTATTTTTTTAAAAAAAAAACGTGTATCTCTTTCTTCTATTCTTTTTCTTCTATTCTTTTCTTCTTCCTCTTCTTCAAAATCTGCAACTTCTTTTTTCTATTTTTCCTTTCATTTCCGATAAGGTTCTTTTTCTCCATAGACAATCCTGTCCGGCCAATTATGGGACCGGTCGGCCCTACTCGAGCTATTTTCCTGTTAAAGAATATGCCACATCAACGACTAAGGAGGAGTCAAAAAAACACATCAGCTGAAGAATGTCATGTCACTGAGGTAAGTCATGGAGGATTATTCCTTTAGTGCTCCAGATTTCTATTAAGATTGGATGATAACAAACAAATATTCATTCTTCATGTATTGGACCATGTGTCCTCATTTTATTAGTCATTTGGTATATACTTTTTAAATTTTTTGAATCCCTAAAATAGGGAACAGTGTATAAATTGGGCATGTTGCCCCTTTCCAATGTAAGAAAAGAATACGAAGAGGCAAAGTTGAAAAGTTCTCTATCTATCGTTTGGTAATTTGGTTCCATCGTGTACAACGATTAGCTAAACGATTAAATACACTGTTCATCGTTTAGCGCTGAGTGTCCATCATGTACAACGAAAAGGTAAATGATAGCCTTTATCGTGTAGCTCCCGAATCCTGTCGTATACAACGAAAAGGTAAACAATAACTCGTTTTACTATCGTATAAGTTCCGAGGCTCCATCGTGTAGTACGACGAGGTAGTCGTATACAATGAAAAGGTAAACGATAACTCGTTTTACTATTGTATAAGTTTCAAGGCTCCATCGTGTAGTACGACGAGGTAAATGATAATGTTTATCTTCACATCGTTTAAATACCCGACTCTATCGTGCACAACAAAGAGGTAAACGATACCATTTTCCATTCGTTTTATTTTTCTAACTTGGTATCAGAGCTGCTATGGAAAACACCACTGTCACAGGATTCAACGCGACTACTGAATCGTCAAAGTTCAGCACACCTCCCCTTAATCAACTGTTAAATCAAATAACTAGCACCAAGTTGAGAAGAGGTATTTTTATGTTGTGGAAGACGCTAGCTCTTCCAATCCTGGAAGGATACAGACTTAAAGGTCATCTGTTTGGAACTAAGGTATGTCCTCCTATGTTCATTGTGTCTACTTCATCAGTTGCTGAACCTGGTGAAGCAAACTCTCAAGCCTCAGAAGGAGCTTCGAGCTCCACCTGCGTAAAGTCCCTAAACCCACTGTATGAAGCTTGGGTTGCAACAGACCAACTTTTGTTAGGGTGGTTATACAACTCTATGACTCCTGAAGTTGTTGTACAGCTGATGAGGTACGAAAGTACTAAGAGTCCATTCACTCGTTGTTTGGAGTTCAGTTGAGGCAGAAGAAGAATATCTTCGCCAAGTTTTTCAACAGACTCGTAAGGGTAACATGTTAATGTCTGAATATTTGGAACTTATGAAGCTTCACTCTGATAATCTGGCTCAAGCTGGTAGCCTAGTGTCTACACGTAACCTAGTGTCTCAGGTACTCATTGGGCTGGATGAGGAGTATAATCCAATGGTGGTAGTTATTCAGAGCAAGCCTGAGATCTCTTGGTTAGATATGCAGTCTGAACTATTGTCATTCGAGAAGAGGTTAGAATACCAAAATACTTCAAAAGCCACTACAACATTTGCTCATAATGCCTCGGCCAATGTTGCTTTCAATTGGAACAACTCTACATACAAGCCCCTTAAACAAAGCAACATACAATGAGGTAACAGGAAACAATTTAATGGATCCAAAGGAAATAACAACAGTGGACGAAACAGAGGAAGAGATCAAGGCAGAGGAAATAGGCCTACCTGTTAGGTCTGCTCCAAGTATGGACATGCTGCAGATGTGTGCTATCAAAGGTACAATCGAGAATTTGTCCCAAATCAAAACAATGGTAAAGAAAACACTCAGAATCAAGGGAACCCTAGGGCAAATCCCCCAACCTTCATCACTTCACAGGATTTGAATCCATTTCTTCAAATTGAATCAGCAGGGGACTTTAATTGGTATGCAAATAGTGGAGCAACCAACCATGTCACAGCAGATCCCAACAATTTAGCAAATCCCTTTGAGTACACAGGTAATGAACATATTATAGTAGGGAATGGACAACAGTTAGACATGTCCTCAATAGGCAATGCATATTTAAGTTTCTCTAGTTGCAATCTGAATATGAAAAACATCTTGTGTGTACCAAATATTGCAAAGAATCTGGTTAGTATATCAAAACTGGTTCAAGATAATGATGTTTCTGTTGAGTTCTATAATGATTGTCGTGTTGTTAAGGACAAATGTTCGGGACAAGTACGGGTGAAAGAAACTCTTAAAGACGAACTATATCAGTTGAATGAAGCAGAGGTGACCCCAGTTGATGTAAATATCAAAGAGGCAAGCTGTTTTCTCAACCCAATGAACAAAAATAACAATTTTATAACATTTGTTCTATCCAAAAGTGGAGCAAACTTAGTAGAATCAAAAGGGTTGTGGCATAGGAGACTAGGTCATCATTCTCTTCGAGTTTTGGAAACTATATTGAAAACTAGTAATCTTCCTACTAAGTTGAACGGAGAGATTAGTTTTGTGAACCTTGCTGTCTTGGTAAAGCCCATTCCTTACCCTTCCCTAATTCTTTGTCTCGTGCACAATACAAATTTGATTTAATACACTCAGATGTATGGGGTCCAACCTTTAAAAACTCCACTGAAGGATATAGATATTATATATCATTTATTGATTATTATAGTAGATATCTCTGGGTCTACCCTCTTAAACAAAAGTCAAATACATTATATGCCTTTAAACATTTCCTACAAGTTGTTCAAACACAGTTTCAAACAAACATTAAAACACTGGAATCAGATAATGGTGGTGAATATGTCAAATTGCATTAGTTATGCAGTTCACAAGGCATTGCCTCTCGATTTTCTTGTCCCTATATATCTCAACAAAGTGGAAGAACTGAAAGAAAACATAGATAGTAGAGATGAGACTAACCTTACTAGCATAAGCATCAATGCCTCTTCAGTTCTGGTGGGATGCCTTTCTTAATGCTTGTCATCTGATAAATGGTCTTCCTTCGCCGGTACTAAAGAACCAATCACCTATACAATTGATGTATGGTAAACTACTAGATGTTACACACCTAAGAGTGTTTGGTTGCGTCTGTTTTCCATGTCTTCGAGCATACTAGCCAAACAAGTTTCAGTTCCACTCTGATAAATGTGTTTACTTGGGTCCAAGCATGATTCACAAGGGACATCGATGTTTGAACAAAGATGGTAAAGTGTTCATCTCCAGAAATGTTATCTTTAATGAATCTGATTTTCCTTTCTCCTATGGCTTTCAGGTGCTCGGTCCATCAACACACAAAACTATAATGAACAGTGGCCCTCAAGTTCTCTTTCTCAACATAACTCCACTATTGCACAATGCCCCCATTCAACCATCACAATCTGCCTCAAATCCATATAACAGTCCCTCACCATCAAATACCCCTATACCAGATATCAATCCAGCCTCTTCCCTCCCTCATATGCCTGCTGAACCTATTTCCTTTCCCCAAATATCAGATGTATTGCCTAGCCCTTGTTCAGATCATACATACACCAAAACTCCCTTAGCTAGCCCTTCCACTCGGTCACCTAGCAGCACCACTCCAAATGCCTCACATACAACCCCTGTTCTTAACACCTCTCATCCCTTGCAGCCTACTCATCCAATGATTACGAGAGGCAAAGCTAGAATTTTCAAACCAAAAGCTTGGCTAAGCACTGCTCAACATGACTGGTCTTTAACTAAACCAACATGGTGAAGGAAATCGGATTCGAGATTTCCATGAGCAGCGGAAATAAGATAATTCCAAATCTTATCATATAGGTCGATGCCCAATTGTTTAGCTAAAGCTATGCGATCGTCTAGCAAAAGCTATGCAATCGTTTAGCTCATCGTTTAACTCGGTCTGTCGCCTACAGGCACTACACGATCGTTTACTTTGGGCAAGCGATCGTCTAGCAAAAGCTATGCGATCATTTGGTAAATACTATATGATCGTTTAGCTTGCCATTGCACGATCATTTAACTCGCCCAAGCTGCCGTTTAGTAAATCTGTATTTACTTGGCAACTCCATGAGATCCCTTTTTACTGAGAGAAATCCCAAAAAACCTTTTATGAAAACTTTTCAACAGTTTGTAAAATTTACTAAAATTAGGAAAACTATTTTCCTTTTATCTCACGATTACCATGAAAATTCAATAACCACTCACTCAATTGGTTATTAAAGAAAAAAAATTAATTATCCAATAATTAATATTATTATAAATATAAATGATAACCAACTTATCATACTATATTTATAACCTATAGTTTTAATATTTCATCTCATGAAACATATAAACCATAGTTCTTTTTCTATTATATGGTACTTAATGTAAATCTCATTTACATCAATCCTTCACTAGATGTATCTCATACATTATACCGATTATATCATATATAATCGAAATACCTCTTGTCAATTTGAACATTTCAAATCAACACCAAAAACCGATCCTTAACTGAATCCATTGAGCTACCAAGGGGACCTTATGGACCTGTAGCTCAAAGCTCCAACGGTACGTGAATAACTGACTAAACTCTTTAGTCAAGGGATCCACCATCCGTTAACTACCAGGTATTCCACTAAAGACCGACAACTGAACTCTCCTTACCACAAATATATTATGTGTCCATCTTAACCAATCAGCAATGTGACAACCCTTCACATATCACTCGTAAGTATGGTTGTGCCAATAACCGTTATGCCCATGTAGTTACATCTCTCTCCTTAAGTACCACTGATCTCTCTAATGAACATAAGTCATAGTCCTACTATGACTGAGTCTTTTCTTCCAAAGAGAAGCTGTGACCACTATGTTCAAGCCCCAGAATCAACCTTAAGGGAGCAATCTCTCTACTTATCCCTACCTCGGGAAATGAGTGAATTTCATCTTGTGGATTGAGTTACCAACTCCCAGATCAGACAAGTCCCTAAAAAGGTAGGCATGTTGAGTTGGAAATCTGACCACTCTCACCCATACTAATCAAAGGACCGCCTTCAAAGGCAAGAGTTCCCAAAACACTCAGGATTGAGGTCGTGTCACCTATGGTCGTTTAGGTGAGATGCAAGTCTCTAGTATCAACGACGTTATATACAAAGTCTAGTCATCTCGTGATCCAGGTCTTATACAAACTCTTTGTATAGGACACCCCCACTCGCACGTCTCCACATGAATGATTAGGATCTATCATCTATAGTAGTTTACAACACTTGCAAACCTCTACAAAGCAGGCCGTATCCGTAGTGTCACAAGGATCAGGTATCCCACCTTAATTCTTATACTACAGACCTATTTAAGTTATCACTTAAGGCATGATCCACTTTTATATCACATATACATGCTTAAGTTCACATAAGATAACCAAGGAGCTTTGTTTATTGGATATGAGTAAATGCCAGAATTAAATAACATTTATTTTATTCATTAAACAATGTGTATCTTTACAAAACAACGAGACTCCATGAGAATTAGGACAATAATCCCAACATGTGGGTGTCTGATGCACTTGCTACACCTCAGTGGAGGCAAGCTATGGATACTGAATTTTAAGCACTAATCAACAACCAGACTTAGCAGTGGGTTCCTCCCTTGCCATCCTTTAATACGTTGGGCAACAAATGGATCTTCAGACTCAAGAAAAATCCGGATGGGTCAATACAAAGCACGCCTAGTAGCCAAAGGGTTTCATCAACATCTTGGAATTGATTTCTTTGAAACGTTTAGCCCGGTGCTCAAAGAATCAATGATCAGGGTTGTTCTAAGCATTGCTGTCTCCAAGGGATGAGCCCTCCGTCAGCTTGATTTCAACAATGCTTTCCTAAATGGAAAATTAATAGAAGATGTCTATATGCATCAACCACTCGGGTATGTCAACTCTAAGTTCCCTAATCATGTATGTAAACTGAACAAGGCTATATATGGACTGAAACAAGCCCCTCGGGCCTGGAATGATCTACTTACCACTATTCTAATTAGCTGGGGATTCACCAACTTAAAGGCAGATACATCACTGTTAATACTAACTCAAAGGGTTTAACTATACTACCCATTGTCTATGTTGATGATGTAATAATCACAGGTAACAACAACCACTTGATCTCTCGGTTAGTGGCCACTTTGGATAACATGTTTGCTCTAAAAAACCTAGGCAAGCTGAATTACTTCTTAGGTATCCAAGTTCAATATCTGGAGTATGGGTTTATATTGAATCAGTCGAAGTATGTTGATGATCTATTACAAGGGATTGGTTTTCAGATCTGAAACCTGTAGCCTCACCTAGCTACTTAGGCAAACATTTGTCTATTACTGATGGAGTTCCTCTCGCTGATCCATTCTTATACAGAAGTACAATTGGAGCACTCTAGTACCTAACCAACATTCGTCCGGACATCACATATATGGTGAATCATCTCAACCAATTTCTCAAAGCTCCCATGGATGCTCATTGGCAAGCAACAAAGAGAGTTCTTCGATACGTCAGTGGCACTAAGAACTATGGCCTACTGTTTCAACCAAGCCCCTCACTTCAAGTATCAGCTTATTCAGATGCTGGGCAGCAAACATTGATGATAGAAAGTCAGTAGTCGTGTACTGTGTATTTGTTGGTGGAAATCTTGTCTCATGGTTCTCATAGAAACAAACAGTAGTAGCTCGATCAAGTATCGAGTCAGAGTATCGAGCCCTTGCACACACAACTTCAACAACTACTAAGTGAAATCCAGTAGCCCTATTCAGCCAAACCAATAATTTGGTGTGACAATGTAAGTGCAGGGGCCTTAGCCAACAACCCTGTCTTCCATGCTCGAACTAAACATATTGAAATCGATGTTCACTTTGTCAGAGACCTAGTCCTTAAAGGGAAACTTGAAATCTGTATGTTCTTTCATCAAATCAGTTAATTGACTGCCTCACAAAACCATTGACACACTCTCAATTCTTCAACTTACGGTCCAAGCTTGGGATAGTGGAACTCCCCACAAGTTTGAGGGGGGATGTTAGAGAATATGCCACATCAGCAACTAAGGAGGAGTCAAGAAAACACATCAGCTAAAGAATGTCATGTCACCAAGGTGAGTCATGAAGGATTATTCCTTGAGTGCTTCAGATTTCTGTTAAGATTGGGTGATAACAAACAAATATTCTTTCTTCATGTATTTGACCATGTGTCCTCATTTTATTTGTCATTTGGTATATAATTTTTTAATTCTTTGAATCCTTAAAATAAGAAACAGTGTATAAATTAGGCATGCTGCCCTTTTCTAATGTAAGAAAAGAATATGAAGAGGCAAAGTTGAAAAGCTCTCTGTCTATCATTTAGTAATTTGGTTCCATCGTGTACAACGATTAGCTAAACGACTGAATACACCGTTCATCGTTTAACGCTGAGCATCCATCGTGTAGAACGTAAAGGTAAACGATAGCTTTTATCGTGTAGCTCCTGAATCTTGTCGTATACAACGAAAAGGTAAACGATAACTCGTTTTCCTATCGTATAAGTTCTGAGACTCCATCATGTAGTACGAAGAGGTAAATGATAAGGTTTATCTTCACGTCGTTTAACTACCCAACTCTATCGTGCACAACGAAGAGGTACCGTTTCCCATCCATTTTATTTTTCTAACTTTTCCCACGCATGCCCTAACTCGATCATGTACGAGACATGGGCAAAATCTAGATTAGTGTGCTCCCGTTCCAACTCTGTTTTCTATCCTAGGCTTTCATCCTTTTCTGGTGCACACTCAGTCCACTATCATTCATACTCGCCTGGGCTTTATCGTTTCATTTTCACAAAAATTAGCAAATTTTTACCCGGTCAGAGTTGTCCATACTAAAGTATTTTCTTCTCCATAAGGTAAATTTTCATTTTTTTTTCTTTTTGTTCATCTTCTCCTCTTCTTCTATATCTTCTTTCTCATTTTTCCTAATACTTGTGACTCTTTACTTCTCATTTGCTTTCATATAATTAATTTTCTTCTTAGCAAGAGCTTCAACCTACCTAGTCCATACCCGAACCGCCTTTAACCTACTCGGTCGAGCTTCAACCTACCCGGTTCATACCTGGACTAGGGCAAAAATCATCCCCTTGCCCAGTTGATTCTGGGTTTTTTTCCTACCTAGTCCTTCTTCTTTCTCGGTGTGCACTCGATTCACTATCATTCATTCCCGACTGAGCTTCGTCATTTTAGAACAACAAAATTTGACAAATTTCTACTCGGTCCACTGTCATTCATACCCAGTTGGGTAGCCACCCCAGGCATTTTCCTGATGCACACCCGGTCAAGCGACATGATTCCTAGTCGGGCTTCATCAATTCCAAAAGTCTTTTATTTTTTAGGAGAATTAATTCCAGAAGTTAAACTCACGAAATTTATAGCTAAAAAGACATAGTCTTATGTAATCAACTCAAATGTTTTACATTCGTATGCCCTAAAGTAAAGATAAGCTTCAAATTTTGTTAATAAAACAATCTCAGACATAAAAATGCATGAAATCCAGAATAATGAACAAATCTACTCTAAAAGAAAGTGAGGAATTTCTCTATAATTTGTTGAGGGAAGAAGATGAAAGAAAAAAATTTGAATCTTTGATGGGAATGAAAATAAAGGGTACAGTAGTCTTTTCATATATCTGATGAAATTTGAAGGGTCCAAAAATACATTAGTTTTTTTAAAAGGGTCTTTTTTTTTCCAAAGTAAAATTTCAAAAGGGCGAAGAATATCAATTGTCCCAACAAGAGGGTTTGGAGGAGAGAAGTGAGAAAGGAAAGAGAAAAATTATTAGAGAAATGAAAGAGAGGATATTTTACTAAAAAAAATAAATGGGTATCTACAATGTCGGTTTAAACCCGATATTATAGGTCCATTTTTTTAAAACTGATATTATACATCCATTTTTAGTTTTTCCAACCGATATGAAAGGTCAAATTTCTTGTAATTTGAAAAATCTAAAAAAAAAAAGCAAAAAATGGAAAATCAAGACTCAGTTGAAACATTAAATCAAAACAACAAAAAGATTGTCCCAAAATGGGCAAGCATTGGGTTCAGCACTTTACAACACTGCAATGTATAACGAGCAACATAGTAATATTGTTCTTGAGATGTCAAATGATATTGTCCAAAGGTATCACGAGCAACATAGCAATATTGTTTACCTCTACCTACTACTCCTTTGGTTCTTTGATTGTTGGGTTGGAGTTATTAAGTGTCTTGAGTTATTATTGCCCTTGTTCTTTGAATGATAAAAGACTCAATTTTGAACTTGTTTTTGCAGACACACATACATCTTTTAGTAGTGGCTCGACATCTAGTAACTCATACCAAATTAAATGCAATAACAATGAAAACCAATCAAAATATAAGGGATGAGAGTTAGGAAGAACCATTTGGATGAGTTTATATTTAATTGAATATGAGATGAAAGTTCAAGGACTGCCCTATGAATATTATTATTTTTTCTTCCAAATACCAGGTATTTGTACTTCTAAAAATAATGAATAGAGTGTTTACAATTGTTCAATAAAGATATTATTTTTCCTCAAATTTTGCACTTCAACTAAAAGTCAATCCTCAATTAGTAGTAATCTTTTGGTATTTTTTGCATCTATGATGGGAATTCAAGTAACATTGGTGTTGAAACCATGCATGTCTAGTTGAACTTCCATCTTCATTTTGTTTTTGTAACACTCAAAGAATTATGTGTACTTTCTAGTTGTACAAACATAGTTATAAAGTGCTAATCCACACATAACAAATACAGAGTATTTGTATTGTCCTACTTATTATATTTAAGAGGTTGTAATGGCTTAATTTGTAGATGACAAATACATTATAATGCTTTTATGGACTCCATGCCTTAGATAAGTAGGAGTACTAAGGCATTATATATTCATATTTGAGGAGTTATGAATATTTAGTTATGGAGATGAATTGACGGAAGGAGAAGGTCTATGAGAAAGTACATGATTGATTTTTTGAAATCAAGATGTTTTCTCCTTCATTTTAATCTCCCTTGAATTCTTGCGTGGGAGCAGTGTGATGGCCATCTTTTTCGTAGTTGTGTTTCGTAATGGTGTTAAGCATTTTTCATTATTATTATTATTATTTTCCATTTGCAATGTGGTGCTTTAGAAGTCTTCTAAGTAGAGGAATTTCTAGTTAAGTTTATTTCAATTTTGTTTTCAAAATGCAAGAAGATCTTACAGTATTTAGGAAGGGAATAAAATATATCCAATAGTTAGTTATAAAAAAAAAAAAAAAAAAATTGGTTGTTATGATTTGAGCTGTTTTTTTTTTTAAAAAAAAAATTTGCCATTTTTGTTTGATGGGGTATTTTGGTCATTTTCCTTTATAAAAAAGTCATAAAAATTGATTTGTCATTTTTGTGATTTCTAAAACTTTTTGCCATGTTTCAAAACGAGACCTTTTAATTTGACATTTTTCTTGTGAGCCCTTGATTAAAAGACTCAATCAGAATGCTCAAAATGATTTTTACCCCATTTTATCCAAAAAAAAAAAAAAAAAGATTTTTGGTTATTTTTTAAAATTTAATAATTTTGACCTCTTACTTACATCATCGTTAAGCAATTTTACGTAATCACCCTTTCTAATTTTCTACTTGCATTCCTTCGATTTCTCTATTTTTTTTCCCTTTTTTCTTTGTCGTTCCATCATCATCCTTTTTCTTCCTCCTTTTGATTATTCCTCATCTTTTTTTTTTCTTCATCTGGTGCTTGTTTCTTCCCCAGTGCAACCAACCTCCACTTTTCCAATGTGTAACCAACTTCGACGAGACCACTTAATCAACTCCGACAAACCCACACGAGCAGCTCTGGTCGACTTCTAATTCTCTCTCCTTTTTTTAGTTTGTGTTGCAGAACGAAATCAATTGTGGGAGAGAAAGAACAAAGAAGAGCAAAACCAAGGGCTGAAGAACGAGATCGTGAGAGAAAAGGAGATAGGAGAGCGATGAGTGAAAGGAAATAAAGCGAGAAAGGAGAGGGGAGAGCAAGAAAGGAGATAGGAGAGCAATAAAGAAGAGAGGATAGCAAACCAACGAGAGGTGAATCAACATGCACAAGGGTTTCATTTTGGTAATTTCACCTGAATTTGATGTCAGCAAATAGTAAGAAAACCTCATTTTCAAAAAGCAGAGCAATTCTCGTTTCTCCCTCTCCCCCAAATTTGAGTCATCGGTATAAAAACCTTTTTTTTGTCCTAACTAACTGGCATCTTTTTACAAAACTTTTCTAACCTTTTTAATATGTGAAATGAAATATCGAGTTTGTCCTCATTGTTAAATGAATCACTTCCCCGTTTCTCCTGTTTCTGTTTCTTGTTATATTACTAAAACATCAAATACAGAAAATTATCTAAGTTCAAACTTTGTGAGACCACTTAAAAGTGAGAATGATTTATATATATTGCTCAATTTTGTAAACATAGTTAGAATGAACATGAATAAGCGTATAAAGATGAATGTGTTGGGGAACATAGCTACACAAGATGGAACTCACCCCTTTTCGATTTTAGGGTAAGTAAATGAATTACTCTCTTAAGGGCTGATTTTGAGTCTTGAACAATGAGGCAACTCACCCTCACACTCTCACTGGCCAGAGAGGGGTCTAGTTTATAGTTGGACTATAACTAATTGTTCATTTAAGGAATTAGTAGTACTGATGTAACTATGAGGGTAAAACAGTAATTTAACCCAACTGCAGTTATGAGCGATTCATGAAAAGGTCGACTTACTTTGATTAGTTATATCCATCGACATAGAAATATATCTACAATGCGAAGAGTGCAGTTGTGAGTCTTTATGGAGTAACATGCAATTAATAAATGTTGATTAATTAGTTAAAGAGTTTAATTAATTAATTTCATATCATTGGAGCTTCTAATATGTAGGTCCAACAAGTCTCTTGCTAGCTCACTAAGAATAAAACAAGTAATAAATGATTTTGGAATAATTTGAATTCAAATTATTTAAGGGAAATTTTATATTAATGTGATTAATATAAAGTATAATGTATATTGATACATTATAATACATAACTAATTATGAATGTGATTTATAATTAATACGATGTATAAGAGAGATAAATATTTGAATAAGATTCAAATTAATATAATGTATATTGATACACTATAGTTAATTATAAGTATGATTTATAATTAACAAAAGAGAAAAATATTTAAATGAGATTCAAATTTATGTAATGTATATTGACAAATTATAATATATAATTAACTATAAATTTAATTTATAATTAATACTATATAATATATAAAAGTATNAATTATAATATATAATTAACTATAAATTTAATTTATAATTAATACTATATAATATATAAAAGTATCATTGAAGCTTCTAATCTGTAGGTTTATTATATTCCCTTGCTAAGCTCACTAAGGATAAAATAAGAAATAAATGGTCTTGGAATAATTTGAATTGTTCAAATTATTTAAGGAAGATTTTATATTAATTTGATTAATATAAAGTATAATGTATATTGATACATTATAATACATAGCTAATTATGAATATGATTTATAGTTAGTATTGTGTATAAGGGAGATAAATATTTGAATAAGATTCAACTTAATATAACACATGTTGATACATTATAGTTAATTATAAATATGATTTCTAATTAATAAAAGAGAAAAATATTTAAATGAGATTCAAATTTATATAATGTATATTGATACATCATAATATATATTTAATCATAAATTTAATTAATAATCAATACTATATAATATATGAGAGTAATATATTTGAATAAGATTCAAATATTAATCATATGAATGTGATTTGTATTAATACTATAAGTTAAAATTACTGTGAATGAGATTCGTATTAAAATTATAGATCATGTGAGAGAATGTCATTTGAATATGATTCAAATGAAAATTTAAATATATGATATTTAAATTATTAATTTAATTATATTTAATAAGTTTCAATATATATTAAATTAAAGGAGTTATTCTACGTTAACTGGAGGGAAGTCTTCCATTATCAATCTCTCCATCACGTTATGCTCTCACTAGACATCTATGTAATGGTCACAGAGGAATGACACTTCCTTTTTTTTTTTACAAAAAAATCAATCTCTATCAAATTCTTTTTGCCATTCCCTTCCTCTTCCAAAGCACACATTAGATCTCACAATTTAATTGCTTGCTATAGATCTCACAATTTAATTCCTTGCTAGAGAATAGCAAGGAAATCCAAGTGGTGGTGTCTTGTGTTCTTGCTATTTGTTGAGTTCGAGAGCGAAAAAGTTTGTGCAGAGAAGTTTGAGGCTGTTTGTGACTTGAAGATGAAACAATTGGAAGAGATTCTTTAAGGGTAAGTTTCTCCCTTCTCCTTTATCCTCTTAACATCATGTTTAGTTAGGACTGTTTATCCTATACTGTATGTTTTAAATCTAGTTTATGTGTTTTCAAATATTGATTATTCATTGGCATAGCGTTCACACGCTTTCACGAGGAATTTCATTCCTTCTAAACGGTCATTTAGCTAAACAAAATTACATCGATATAGATATGACCAAAACAAGTCAACGCGACTAATGTGAATGGTCATTGAGATTTCATAAAGTTAATGCGACCAAGACGATCAAGATTTATTGATCGCATCGACCAAATTAACACCCCCTATAAATTTTGGTCACCAATATTTTTGGGTCGCATTGAAAAAAATACCAAGATTTCTTGGTCGAGTTAATCAATAATTCTGGTTCTTAAGATTTATTGGTTGCCTTGACCAAGTACAAGACCAAGATTTTTCAATTTTCATGCAACCAATAAATCTTAACCCCAAATGTTGGTCACTCAAATTTGAAAAGATATGAATTATCAAACAAACCTATTTTATTTAAATTTGATAAAAAAAAATATGAAACGTTATCAAACGAAACCTAGTGTAGGAATTTCAAATGGTTGAACTTCCTAAAAGTTTTTCTAAGCCATGTGTGTTTAGGTAATATCACATGAAAAGTGAGGTCAATAAAGTTGAAAAAAACTTTTTTTTTTTTAAATGAAGTTTTGAAAAAACTTAAGGGGTGTTAGGTTCACCAACATGAGTTAAGTTGAGTTGGTAAACATTACCAACTCAGTGTTTGGCTCACCAACTTTAAATGTTGGTAGAGTTGAGTTAGTTTTTCTACCAACTCACCCCAACTCTCCCTCTCTCCAATATTTTCAAGGCTCCACCTATCGACCACTATCAGTGATAACCACCACTATCACACTCTTACAACACACTCTGATAACCACCTTCTCGTGGTCAACTCCGACGACCAACTTCAGGCTCTGACGACAACTCTGGCGACCAACTCTGGCAACAACTTTCGCACAAGCAACTTTGACAACCACCTTCTCGTTGCTAACTCTGATAACCAAATCTAATGACAATAACTCCAATGACCACCTTCGTCAAGCAACTTCGACAACAAACTCCGATGATCATTTTCATGCGGCCAACTTACGATGATCAACTTTAGGATTTGACAATTGTTATATATTATAATTAAATTTACCTTCACCTATCAGTTTAAGCTTTTAGGTCAATTGGTGATTTAAGATGGTAATAGAGTAAGTGGTTCAAGGAGGTCTTATATTCAAGCTCCTACATTGTTATTTCTTTTCTAATTAATATTCATTTGCACTTGTTAGGTCTTCTTCATATTTCAAGCCCACAAGTGAAGGGAAGTATTAGATATTATATTAAAACTTAAATAACCAATTGACCAAAAAACTTAAGCTAGTGGATGAAGGTAAATTTAATATAACATCTAACAACAATCACCTTCGACAACAACTCCGAGGAAGGCCACCTTCGACGACCAACTCCGATGATGACCACCTCTAAAATCATACTAACATTCACCTCAGATGACTAATTCTGATGAATACCACCTCTAATGAGATATCCTTAATGACAACCTTAGTTTTTGCAAACATGTAAATATACCCATAAAGACAACCCTATTTTTTGTGCATGTTCAACTCATATGTTCTACGATCGTTAAAGTATATTTTAGGGTTGTTGATTATATAAAGAATAGTATTTTGTCTATGTTAAATGTAATATTTATATGTAGAAGGGTGGTTACTAAAAGAAAGATTGTGCTATCTTTTTGTAACTTTCTTGTTTTCCACTACTGACTTTCATTTTTTTTACTTTTATAGGGTGGTTACTAAAAGAAAGATTATATTAGAAAATGCATTTTTCTTTCCTTTCTTTTATAATAAATTAGTTGTTGCATTTATGTGGTTTCATACATCTTTTTTAGATCACATCTCTGTTTTGCCTCCATTTAGTTTGGTGTTTTGATCTAATTCATTCTAAACCTTTGAAGGTATGTTGTAGTATGTTCGATTTTAATTTTATTTGTATTTAGCTTCATTTCCATCTAACTATAATTTGTTATCTTACTTGTAGGGTCCAAACTAATTGCATAAAGAGGAACTGCTTTAGATATCTCTTTTTTTTTTCTCGTGTTCTGAACATCGCACTATGCCCATCTGTCTTTTCTTCAATAATTAATTTAAGGTTAATTGATTTTAAGTTCGGAGTTTATTTTTTATAGTCCAAATCTTGTTTAATTGTTGGAGAACAATTTATGATGTATTGAGGGCTTATTCATCGCTACACATTTTTTTACATGTGCATAGACATTTTTGTGGTAGAAAATTAGGTTTAACTATAAAACTAACCATAAAATATGTTTAAACAAAAAAAAAAAAAATTGCAAAAAACGAGTTTGCACAAAAAAAAATACCATTTCGTTGTATTAGTGTTGGAGAAAAAAAAATCATTAACCGTAAAATTTGAAATTTATATTTCACAAGTGGGCAAAAAAAAGATAAGAATTAGTTTTATTTTTTTTAGTTAACATTTATGGTTGAATTAAAATTAATTGGGGGTTAAAAATTGAGGGTTAGGGTTTAGAGAAAATGTTTATTGCATTGGAATATGACATGTCTTTAGGGATGTAGATGAAATTGTTAAGCAATTGAGTGTTCAAATTGTGTGGTAAAAATATGATACATTTTTCAAGAAGGACAAACAAAAAGTTGTCCAATTTTTAAGCTTTTTCAGTGTTCATGATTAAGGGCTAGGTAGTTTTGAAAAGTTTTCATTTGTTTGGAATATGTTTGGTGTGTAAGATTGGAAAACAATGTTATATAATTGAGTGTTCAAAAATCGAATTCAAAATTTGTGTTTAAGATATGTTTACTTTGTAAGAATTTATTATGTTTTAAGAATGGAAAAAAATTAAGTATTTTTTATTGTTAAGAATTTTAGAAAAATATGTGTGCAGTTGGAAATTTAAAAAAAAAATTAAGACAAAATCAATTTTGTTTAGAAAAGCTGCACCAATACCCCCAATTAAACTCAACTCTACACCTTAACACACAAACTTTCTGACTCAACTCAGCATCTCAAATACAGACATTTCAACTCAATTCAACTTTGTACTCTAAATACAAATAATTTAACGTCACAGATAATCTAACTTCCCATATAATAATTGAAGGGATTGAATCTCACAGCGGAAGCGATTTGTCATTTTTGTTTTTATTTGGAAGATGAAAAGTTTATAGTATTAAAACAAAATCATATAGAACGTCTCACATGTTGTATAATACAGGTTGAGCATAAGATTAAAGGTTTTGAGAAACATACTTTTAAAGACTATCTTCAAATGTTCTCCAAATCTTCTTCTCCATGGTTGTTGTATTGATCTCTTTCAACATTAGGGACACCTCCACAGAGTCTTCCTCGCTATGACTCTGACTAAGACTGGCTTGTGGGAGTCTCTTTTGAGAGATCAGGGAATTTTGAGGGGAAGATTTTTTTTTTCCAAATAATTCTATTCTCTGTGTTATGAGATTTTTTTTTTTAGAGAATAGAGTAAAATTCAAAACTTGTAAAGAAGAATTAACCCCTTTGTCTTTTACATGAAGTGGAATAATTTCTCACTTCCTCTCTCTTTACCACTCCCTCGAGGGATTTATTCTAATTAAATTAAATCAATTTAATTTAATTTAATAAAATTAATTCACTAAATAGTTCAATTAATTAATTTAATTTAATATCTTATATTTAATCAAATGAATAATATTTGATCATATTCAAATATTTATTTCTTTCCTAACCTAAAGCTTTAATATGAATCTTATTCACATTAACTTTTAACCTATAGTTTTAATATGAATCTTATTCACATTAACTTTTAACCTATAGTTTTAATATGAATCTTATCGATATTAATTTGTTAACCTACAATTTTAATATGAATCCTATACATATCAATTTATTATTTGAATCACATTAAAAAAAATTACATCTCCTATATTACATAGTTAAATTTAGAATTAACCATACATTATAATGTATATATCTATATACATTATGTTAACTGTATCATATACAATTAACATATTATTCCCTAAATTATTTTGAAAATTTTAAATTATTCTTTCAAAACATTGATCCTTATTAATCCATCGTGAGCTAGCAAGGGGACCTAATGGATCTATAGATTATAAGCTTCAATGATCCGAGATTAATTAATTAAACTTTTTAATTAAATTAATCAACATTCATTAACTATGTGGCAAACCACTATAGACTTATAGTTGCACTCTTCGCTTTGAAATAGTCAGTCTTAAACAGTAAACAACGTTATAAAGTAAGAGTGACTGATTTCGTGGTCCGATCTTGTACAAACCCTTTTATATAAGGACACCCCCACTCCTCATGTCCCAACATGAACGAATTAGGACCACTTCGTTTGTAGCACTTTACAACATCTTGTAACAACTACAGAGCAGGCCGCATCTAATAGTGTTACCAGAATAAGGTACCCAACCTTATTCATATATTATAGATCATTTTGATTATTTACTCGAACCTGATCCACCTTTATGTCTCCACATAAATTTCAAGTACTCATCTACTAGTCAAAGGACTTTCAGGTTTATTGGATTTCTATCAAGCAAAAATCTACTCGATAACACTTTATTGAAATTCCCGAATAAGTTCCATTGTTTACAAACCACGAGTTTTAGGACATAAAACCCAACATCGTGTTCGTGTTGTGGAGAGGAAACACGAACAAGAGTTCTTCAAGAGTTAATCTCTCGATCCCTTCTCCTCTCTATATTTAGAGTAGAAAAGCATGCTTAGTTAATTATGTTTTTCATGTTTTCGTCTCTCTATAATTTGAATATTCTGTAAAATGAAAATTGAGAAAAAATGCATTTGTATGCTTCCGCTTCGGGGAACTCAAATCCCTTCATGCCCTAGTTTATTGTTTTGTGTACTATTAGCTCTCAAAAAGAGTTATTATTCCTAGCTTAATTCTGGCTCGTTATCAAATTTTACATGTTTATTTCCCTATTTTGTAGGTACTGAGCAATCATGAGGTGGAATCGGTGATTTGGAGCCAAGCGATGTTAATTTGAAGCAATTAAAGATGATTTAAGCATCTGAGCTTCAAAGAAATTGAGACAGCCAAATTTATCATCGAGTATAGACAACTATCGAGTTCTATCGAGTCAAATTCCAACAAGAAAACAAGTATTGAGCACTGAGGAAGCAAGCAGCGAGTATCGAGTAGCAAATAGCGAGTATCGAGTATCTGGCAGAACATTCAACGTCGCAACGCTCTTATCAAACCTTGGTCCAACGCTTACTCGATGCTGGAAGGCAGTAGTATCAAATGCAGGACAGCGTTGCAACACTTCCCCAAGCGTCGTGACTCTCCGGAGTTAAATCATCGCCAGCGTTGCAATGCACCTCAACGCTCGACCCTCGACACTGTAAGGCAGTGCGCTCAGTGTTGCAACGCTACGACAATTGACGGAAAATTGATGACCATGCGGCGCAAGCAAATGTTGCAACGCTATTTTACAGTGTTGCAACGTCGCGAGCAACCAATAAATAAAGTGTTGATGTTCATCAATTGGAGACACGCAGAGAATAAGAAAAGTTACAGTCGCCAAACGTTTTCGTCTTCCAAATAAAGCAAATTCTGAGAGTTTAGTTCAGTTTTAAGAGCCATTGAAGCCAATTTCCCGATCGATCTTCATCAAAGTCAGCCTCGACTCATTCATTTGTTTGTTGTAATATGCTTTTTAGAGGCTAGGTAATTTTCTTTGGATAGTTTGTATGCCTTAATTCTTAAAGTTACTATTTAATTTGTTCGATTATTGTGAACCCTTTGGGTGGATTTGATTTATTAATAATAGAAATTTGATGAATTTTTCTGACACACTAATTTATTGAATTTCTTGCATGCAAAATCATTCTAACCTGTGCATAATTGAGTGATTATGTTGCATGTATTAGGATCGCATGTTTAGGGTCTAGATTTTTTCTGACCAAATTCATGTGTGCCCTATTATAGTCTTCCAAAATAAATCGCGCTAATAAGATGCGGTTGTCCAACTTGTAATGTGTCTCGATAATTGAACCCTTTACTTAATGCTTTTTAGTTTTAACTCATATGTCGTTGAGAAATAAAAGTTTAAAACTGATTTAGGGTTGGTTTAGATTGTTATCAAAATTGGTTAATTGGGCTATTAGGTTGAGGAGTTCACATAATTGAAGGAATTAACTAGTAACTAATGATAGAAAATAAAAAAGTATGCAAACTAATCCCAAGATTTTCCATTAATTTGATTCAATCCTTTTTTCTGCACTATCCTTTATTTATTCTTTTTTGTTTAGTTTTTAATTTATTTTGTAAACAAAATCAAGAATCACCCAGACCCTTTTTCTTTACATGGAATTCATTAATCTAAGTTAATTCGACAGTCTCCCTGTGGATTCAACCTTGGTCTTATCACTTTATTACATTTGTGGTTTAAGTCTTAGATCGGTGAAAATAAATTATCTTTGCTCGGGTTGGGATCGTTCATGCACGCTAGTCTCGAAGACCGAAAAAAATTGGCGTCGTTTCTGGGGATACTTGAAATTAGCCTAGAAAATTTTTTGAGTTCCTTTAAAAAAAAAATATGTGTTTAAGTTCCCTTTAGTTTGTGACCTGCTCCTTTGGGAGTGCAGATTTTGTTTTCTTTGCAGATATTGACCAAGAGGAGAGGAGAATCCAAAGGAGACGTAGAGAAGAGATCCCAAAAGAAGAGCATCCAGGAATAGCTGACAACACAACCATGGGAGAGGCAGTCCGTGAAAAAACCTTGAGGGTGCTGGCAGAGCCCGACATGGACCAGCAGCCCCTGTGCATCGTATTTCCACCGACCACGGTGCCATTGAAACTCAAATCAGGGCTAAGCAATTTACTGGCAACCTTTAGAGGGCATGCAGGGGAGAACCCTAAAAAACACATCAAGAACTTCCATATGGTTTGCGTAAGTATGGGACCCCATGGAGTCACTGAAGTGTAACTAAACCTTAGGGCATTTCCTTTTTCACTACAGGATGACGCCAAGTATTGGTTATACTACTTGTCTCCAGGGTCAATCACTAATTGAAATGATTTGAAAAGAAATTTCTTGAAAAAAAATTTCCGACCTCTAGAGCCCATTCCATAAGAAAAGACATTATGGCATTAAATAGTTTTTGGGTGAATCTTTATCTGAGTATTGGCAGCGTTATGAACGATTATGTGCTAGTTTCCCTCATCACCAAATTTTTGACAAATTACTAATTCAATATTTCTATATTAGCTTGCTGACAAATGACAGGAACTCAATCGACTCGGTAGTCGGAGGTGCTCTTGCTGACAAAACACCTAGGAAGACCCATGAGTTGATATCACGCATGGCGGAGAATAACCAGAACTTTGGCACCAGGGCCAATGAATCTGATTCGACTGGGAATTTTGAAGTTAAAAGCTTTCTAACTTGACTTCTCTTTTTACGCAGTTGGCCCAAGGAGTAGTGGCTCAAGTCAAGGCCTGTGGAGCCTGTGGAGTACCAAGGAACGCATCTAAAGCATGTCCTCAAGCATAAGTGAATGCAGTTAGGGGTTACTAGAGGAAGTATGACCTGCATAGCCTGGTATACAACCCATGATGGCGTGACCACCCTAATTTGAAATAGGGAGGTCGAGGCCAAGGACAAGGGCATGACAACTCTAATTAACCATCGTCTTCTTCCTCATGTATGTCTCTAGAGAACATTGTTAAAACTTTGGCTGATAATTCCTTTAAATTTCAACAGAAAATTCAACAGCTGCAAAAAGACTCCCTCCAACTATCAAAGTATACAAAGGCCTATCAGCAAGAGACCAGCGCGAGCATGGCCAATCTAGGAACTCAAGTCACACAGTTAGTCGTTGCGATAAGTCAAATAGAAACAAAGGTTCAGGGAAGTTGCTTGCATAACCGAACGATGCCAACGTTAGTGCCATCACATTGAGGAGTGGCAAGGAACTTCCGTCAACAACCTATCACCACCCGGTAAGACCGATGAAGAAATTAAAAACAATAAGGGTAAATCTGGAACACCATTATCCACTCCCAAGGTTAGTAATCCTCCTTCACCTGTTATTAAACCTTATATTTTAGATTTTATCAGCAATAGCGAAAGTACAAGGATCATCTAAGCACTCAAATTCACTAATTTTCGCAAAATATAAAGCATGCTATTGTAGAAAACAAGTGAGTTTCAAGACATACCTCTTGTAGAACTTCTTCAAAGCTCATTTTCCAGCTGTTATCTTCTCTAAATATTGTTACATACCACCTCAAGACCTTCCCCACTATTCTCTTGGTGCTTGATGCGTGTGATTATGATGTGTTATGGTGTGAGTTTATGGTGATGTGTGTTATGCGGTGATCATGCAACTTTTCCTAACAAGACCCAAGTATAAGCCTTATTAGGTTTTCTGGTAAATCTAGGGTCGAACACAGGGACTACTAAATAAATATGCGACAACCACTTTGATTCTCTTGCGGTAGTAAAAACAAATGAAGTGGATGGTGTTTTGATTAAGGTTTTTCCTATGCGACGGAGTTGAACGCAAAGTTAATGAAATCGTAGAGTTACAATGAGTATGCAATGAAGGGGTTGAGAAGGGGTTTAGCTAACACTTCCTAAGATTATGCACAAGTTATGCGATCATGCTACACACAAATAACATCACGTCATTTCTCAATGCGGAGTGCCATAATTCCTATTTCTAGGACACATGCGATGTGTATATGAAAAAGTCGATAGGACTTATGTCTAAGCCTCTATTCTTGTCTATGCGATGATGAATGATGCATACATAAAACAAATGGTGACTGCATACAATCATTCCTATTTCTAGGGCGCATGCGATGTGTAAATAGCAATAGAACTTATGTCTAATTTTCTATTTCTTGCTTATACGATTCTAATCTAACTCTCTCAAGCCTAGATTCTAATCTGACTCTCTCAAGTCTAGATTCTATCTTTAGACTACTCTCTCAAGTATATCTAAAGGGTGAATGATGCATACATAAGACAAGATGATCGCATAAAATGTAAATCTTAAGTCATGCTAGCTAAATACTTCTCAACCCATTCAGAAATTTAGCTACTCATGCGAAGTATGGAGAGATTGAACCTAGATTGAAATGAGATTTTCATTTTCTGTAAATAAAGTACTGAATATAAAATAACAAATGGAATTGAGAGATAAGAAGCCCGGTAAGCAATGTCTTGCTTCCTGTGGCCTTTTACACTATTCTTTTTCATTCCAACTCTGTTCTAGATGTGTATTCTTGCTCTCGCAGGTGTTGGTCCTCTCTTCTTTGTAACGCTTTCCAGCAGTCTCTCGATCTGTCTGGGAATGATCTCTAGACTTCATCGTCTCCTTGTTCATCTCCGTCCTCTAAGTAGATATATGAGTATGTACGTGAACAAACTAACTGCTTCCCTCTCTAACTTGTTAACCCTTTACACTGGTGGCCTTTGGTATTTATAGAGCTTAAGGTGAAACAACCTTTCTTTCTAATCCCCCTGCTCTGATGTGTCGATTAATGGTCAAGTTGAGTGTACTTGCTACAGTGTGGCTTTTAACGGCTTGTCAACTAAATTCAGATTTGAACGTTATCAACTTTTCGTCCCATCGTGATTTATTATGCTGTCACCTTGATGCGCAGTCTTTATGGCCACCTTTTTAAGAACATCTCACGATCGCGTACGATCGCATGTCTTGTGATCGCAATCTTCAAGCTGCTGACACCTTGTTCCTTTGGATCGTAATTTTACTTGCGCCATCGCATTTTTCCTGCACAAAATAAGTAAATTAACTGCTTTTATGCGATGGGCGCTTGCGATCGCAATTCCTTTCAGTTTAGCGCTTTTGGACATGATATTGCTTATTCTACCATCACATTCTCTCATTGTTTTACTTATTTGAGCTGTAATAACTTGTATTTCTATCAGTTATCAGTGCTCTAGATTGAGTTGTGGAACTCAAAACAAGCTTGAATCAAGGGATGAAGGAGAAATGCTCACTGCAGTAATCCTGTTGAAGAACCTTTTCTTCAACCCAATTTTTCTCTAAAATTCTCTATAGATTGCATGCCTGATTTTCACTCCAATCTCTTCATTATATTGCACATCAAGAAATTCTAACATGCATACTATATATTATAACAATTATAACATACTTTCAATACATGTAACATGCTTCCCATGGTGGGATTTTAAAACTAAATGGCATACTATATGCACATACAAGATTTATTTAATTATAACATACATCAAATGCATAAATAATTAAACACAGACTGATATGGTTTTTGTTTTGGCAAAAACAAGCAAACAGAAGCCTAATTATTATAATCAGCTTCAAAACCGTCTTTGAACCGCTCGAACTGCTCCAAACCGAACCCGAGGACCTTGAACCAGATTGGATGAGTCTAAACCGGACCAACCATAAACACTTTTAGGCTGAACCGGATTGGATCTTGAGAAAACCGATCGAATTGGCTACTCTCGGTCCAACCTCAAAGTCTTGAAGGATCGACCGTGTAGCACTGAAAGCAATCTTCTAGCTTCACCACCTTGTGTTGTGAAGAACTACACGATCGCTTAGTGGTTGCCTCAACTAAAAAATCGTTTAGCTTTATCGCATAGAACTACACGATCGCTTAGTGACTGTCGAAGCTAAACTATCTCTTAGCTCTATCGTATAGAACTACACAATCGCTCAACTCTATCGCTTAACTATCGTTTAGCTCTATCGTATAGGACTAAACGATTGCTTAACACCGTCGTCTAGCACTTCATGTCATTGTTTAGTATCCGTCGTAGCTAAACGATCGCTTAGCTCCATCGTATAGAACATCATCGCGTCGTCTACCATTTCGTTTACACGATCGTTTAACTCCGCATCTAAAAAATCTCAGCGCTATCGCATAGTTTTTCATCGCATCGCTTAGCACGCATCGTAGCTAACGATCGTGTAATTCCATCGTATAGTAAATTCAACGTATTGTTTAGTTCCCACACTGATGACGAAAATTTAGAAGTCAAAATTATTTAACAACTAAAATCCAGTGGACGCTGTATGCAATGCATGTTCCTAAGGTATGCGTTGATAGTCATCCATCGATGGTCATGCGTTGGAATGATAATGCGTTAACGGATGGATGCGATGACCATGCGTTCTGCCACAAGTTTTCTTGCGTTCACGCCAAGTATAACATGGACTCAAGTTTTTCGGGTAATTCGAGGTCGAACATAGGGACTTGTAACTATATGTTTGTGGTAATCTGCATGCAATGGTTTAAATAAAAGAATGGAGGGGATATTGCTAAGTTAATCCTACTCCTACTTCTATCTAACAGACAACGCAATGATAATGTGCATGAAAGGTAGAGACACGACAAACCTTGACATGAAATAAATGTGTGGGAAAATAGATAAAATGCGGAGATGATATCACTGCAACCCTTAAGAGTGACTGCAAGGGCAACCCTAGTCAATGCAAGTCAATGCGATCATGTTACACTCATGCACAGCACATCATGTTCCAATGGAAATGCGGTGCTCCTAAGTCTAGGACGCATATGTTGAATGCAAAAGTGTCCATAGAGCTTATTCTTAAGTCTCTACTCGTTTCCTATGCGATGATGCAACTGTATACAACGCTGCGGTGACCGCACTCAATCGTATCCTATCTCTAGGATGCATACGATGGGTTAATAGCAAACAGTGCTTATTTCTAAGCTTCTATCTCTTGTATTATGTGTTCTAATCTGACTCTCCCGAGCCTAGATTCTGACCTGACCTTCCCAAGCCTAGATCTTGTCCTTAGAGTACCCTCTCAAGTATCCCTAATGGATGAATGAAGCATACATACTACAAGACAATCGCATGGACTTGGTTGACACAAGATTGTTACTATCCCTAGTGAACAATGCATATATTGCTTAATGCATCCAACCACTTACCCTCTCGGGCAGTTGATTGTTGCTGACTTCACTCATAGACAAGCAATGCGTTAACCTATAGATAGGCGTTGCAGCAGCTTCACATTAAACAAATAGGGTTACTCGCACACTCACGCAATGCACACCTCTTGATGGGTTGCTACATGCTTCATATCCCTAATCCACATGACTAAGTATGCAATACTCAAGCAATCCCACTAAGTATTGCAATGAAAGTAAAGATGCTAGAAAAGAAGATGGAGATGGAGTCGAAGGAACAGAGAAATGCATTGAAAACAGATTATATTAATTCCTTAATTCTAAAATGTCATACAATATAATAGAAGCAAGAAGGGAAAAAAAATGACTGGCTGGAAGTAAAGATTTGCTTCTAACGGATGTGCGTCAAGGCTGCCAGTGGTGCCATGGATGGGCAGAAGAACTGACTCTCTCAAGATCTAGCTCCAGTCGAAGGCTCCGGTTGTCACTTAGAATGGATGAAGGAGGTGAAGAACTCTCAGCCATCTTCTCACATGTTTGTCTGGATCGCAAAGATCCGCCATAGGCAAACCTCAGGCGAAGACCTTGGATCCAATGAATTTCAGCTCATCGACTTCAATTTATAGAGCTTGGATCATCGACAACATTAATTGGACTGCTCTGGGTCTGACATTCGGCGCGTTTGTCCTTTCTAAACCTCTGCCACTAACGACGTGGTAGGTGAAGTGTCAACATCAGCTTTGGATTTTCTCGAGGTAGATGCGTTGATGCGTTCATTTCACCTACATTGCGTTGATCCATTAATTTGTGTTGTCGCATAGCCACAATCATTCAATGGCCGCATTCGCTTAATACCGCAAATCTACATGATGACCGCAATCGCTGACGAGCGCAATTCCTATGTGATGGACACATGTGGCTGATCACCGCAACACCCATGCATTGATCTAATGTGTTTGCCTTACGTTGGAGAGTTTCTCCGCATGCAGTCAACTATGCGGTGGTCTGATTTCCGTGTTTGCATTCATTTCCTGCATTAGCTATAAAGATAGAACATTGAACGCATAATTAACGCAAAATAACGGGTTAGCTGAGATTCAACATGCTGATCGACGCAAGCTCATATTCTTATGAATTCCTATCATGATCGACGCATATTCTGCCTAACAACCTTCATAATTCTAAGTAAAAGGCCTAAGATGACATGCACACACACCAAATCTAAACGATCACTTAGTGCTAACGTATAGCAAATTGAACGCATCGTTTAGCTCCCGCAGGTACATGATGCGTTGTGAATGTGGTGCGATTACAGTGTATATTTGCGGTGATGAGTTATGCATTGCACATGCAAGTTTTCCTAGTAAAACCCAAGTATAAGCTTCACTAGGTTTCCTGGTAAGTCCAGGGTCAAACACAGGGACTACTGAGTTACTATGTGACAGTAAATTTGATTCCTTTGTGGTGGCAAAAACAAATAAGTTGGATGGTGTTTTGTTTAAGTATATTTCCTATGCGACAGATTGGAGTAAAAAGTTGATAAAATGGAGAATTACAATGAGTATGCGACGAACTGGTTGAGAAGAGGTTTAGCTAAGACTCCTAAGATTGCGTTCAAGTTATGCGATCATGCTACACACACACAACAGCATGTCATCTCTCAATGCAAATACCATGGTTCCTATTTCTAGGATGCATGCGATGTATATGATAATGTCAATAGGACTTATGTCTAAGCCACTATTCTTGTCTATACGATGATGAATGATGTACACATACACAAGGTGACCGCATACTGTCATATTCTATTTCTAAGGTGCATGTGATGCACAATAGCAAACAGAATTTATGTCTAAGTTTCTATCTCTTGCTTATGCGGTTCTAATCTGACTCTCTCAAGCTTAGATTCTAATCTGGCTCTTTCAAGCCTAGATTCTTTCTTTAGACTACTCTCTCAAGTAGGGGTGAATGACGCATACATAAGGCAAGATGATCGCATAAAGTGTTAATCTTAGGTCATGCTAGCTAAGTACTTCTCAACCCATTCGGAGATTTAGCTACTCATGCGAAGTAAGAAAAGATTGAACATAAGTTGAAATGATATTTCCATTGTCTATAAATTAAGTTCAGAATACAGAATGGCAATAGAATGTAGAGATAAGAAGCCCGGAAGCAATTTCTTGCTTCCTGTGGCCTTTTACACTGTCTTTTCACTCCAACTCTGCCCAGATGAATATCCTTGCTTTCGCAAGTGTTAGCCCTCTCTCCTTTATAGCGCTTCCCGACAGTTTTTCGAGATATTCAAGAATGATCTCTCGGCGTCTTCTTCCCTTCACTTGTCTCCATCTTCTCAGTATAAGAATAACTATGAACAGACTAGCGGCTATCTACTTTGTATATGAGCTAACTTCTATTTTATGGCCAACTCCTGTAATGATGGTGGCCTTCGGTATTTATAGAGCTCAAGGTGAAGAAGCTTTTCTCTCTAATGATTGCAATGATGGGTGTTCATTAAATCTCCTGCTCTGATGCACCGATTAATGGTCATCGAAAGTTAAGTGTACTTGCTACAGTGTGTCGTTAATGGCTTGTTAACTAAATTTGGATTCGATCGTCATCAGCTTTCTATCCCATCATGATTTATCATGCTATCATCTTGATGCGTAGTCTTTATGTGGCTACCTTCTTGAGGAACTTCTCACGAACACATACGATCGCATGACTTTGCGATCGCAATCTTTCAATGCGCGCGGACGCCTAATTCCTTGGATTGCAATTTAACTTGCACTAACGCATTTTTCCTGCACAAAATAAGTAAATTAGCTGCTTTTATGCGATGGGCACATGCGATCACAATTTCTTCAGTTTAGCACTTTGGGACATGATTTTGTATATTTTTACTGTCGCATTCCTTCATTGTTTTACTTATTAGCACTGTAATAACGTGCATTTCTACCCGTTATCAGTACACGATCGTTTAGCGTTCAACATCACAACGACCAACGCCTATTGCTATACGATCGTCTAGCTTTTCTTTACATCATGTAGCGTCTGGATCTAGACGATCGCTTAGCAACTGAACCTCAACAACGATTTTGAGCAGAAGTTGAAAAACTGGAACAACAGCTCGACCTCCTTCACTTGTTTCATCAATTACATCTTAATTTCAACTCTAATGACTCTAAATAAATTACATACTCTTGCTAACACATAAAAGCTCATCAAACAAGAGCCAATTACAAATTTAAATGATAAATTAGAGAGAATTAAAAAGCCAAAACTCAGAAAACCATATCAGTGCATCAATTTCATATTTCTCATATAAAACACCCACCAAACCAAAATTAAACCAAATTGAATGCTTGTATGATGCTCTGATACCAATTGTAGGATTGTATCAACAACAACGGAAGTACAAGGATCATCTAAGCACTCAAATTCACTAATTTTGACAAAATATAATGTATGTTCTTGCAGAAAACAAGTAAGTTTCAAGACATACCTCTTATAGAACTTCTTCAAAGCTTCTTCTTCAGCTGCTATCTTCTCCAAATCTTAGTGCAGACCACCTCAAGACCTTCTCCACTATTCTCTTGGTGCTCTAGATTGAGTTGTGGGACTCAAAACAAGCTTGAATCAAGAGATGAAGGAGAAATGCTCACTACAGTAATCTTGTTGAAGAACCCTTTCTTCAATCCGAATTTTCTCTAAAATTCTCTATAGATTGCATACCCGATTTTCACTTCAATCTCTTCATTATATTGCAGATCAATATGCAAAGGAGAGAGTTGCATGAGTTGCAGCTGATGCTTGGAGAAGACAAGGCAAACAAGAAAGCTTTTGTGTGAGCAACTTAAGTGATGGATAATAGAAAACCCAATTTTTCAATTTGTGTTTTGTTTTGTTTTGTTTTTTTTTTTTTTTTTTCACTTTTTCAATTTTATCTTCAAAAATCAAAATTTGATTTTAAAATTCATTTTGATTTTAAAATTGAAAAATAAAATTAAATTCATAAATTAATTTTAAATAGAACTTAATTAATTCAATATCAAATATTAAATTAACTTTTACACAAATCCATCTTTATATATTTAAATCATATTTAAATATATAAATTCTCCTATTTCGTTTAATTCTCAAATTAAACACATCATTATATCTCATATAATTACTAATTCCCTTAATTCTAATTTGAACGTTTCAAATTAACTTATCACGTTATTCTAGAGCTAGTCCGTTACGAGCTAGTAAGGGGACCTCGTAGACCTACAAATCATGGGCTCCAACGATCCAAGATTAATTGGCTAAACTCATTAGACCAGACTGATCCTCATTCATTAACTAATGGGTCACTCTATTAAAGCCCGTAGTTGCACTCCCCTAACTGTAGATATATTATGTCCACATGATTTAACCATAATCGGCAAGTCAACCTTTCACAGGTTGTTCGTAATAATGGCTGAGTCAAATATCTGTTTTACCCTCAAGATTACGTCTTATTCCTCAAGTCCCTACTAATCCTCTAATGAACAACTAGTTTGTGATCCAATCACTAAATCAAACTCTCACAACCCAGTGAGAAGGTGGGGCCCCTTGTTCAAGACCTGAAATCAGTACTTGAGAGAACAACCTTTCTTCTATCCCTAAATCGGGTAGGTGTGAACTCCGTCTTGCACCCTATGTCCCCAACTATCTATCTAGTCTTACCCCTGAAATGGGAGTCTTATTGAGCCGGCGCTGTTGAGCCAACCCTCACTTATGCAAATCTAAGGGCAATCCCAAATAAGCAGAAATTCATAGTTAGCTCAGGATTAAGATCGAGTTACCTAGGTCATATAGGCGAAATAGTCAGTCTTAAACAGTAAACAGCGCTATAAAATAAGAGTGACTTATTTCTTGGTCCTGATCTTATGCAAACTCATTGTATAGGACGCCCCCACTCCTCATGTCATAACATGTACGAATTAGGATCACATCGTATCTAACACTTTACAACTCTTTGTAACAACTACAGAGTAGGCCGCATCCAATGGTATTACCAGAATAAGGTGCCCAACCTTATTCATGTACCATAGATCATTTTGACTACTTACTCGAACCTGATCCACTCTTATGTCTCCACATAAAGTTCAAGTACTCATACAATAGTCATGGGTCTTAGTTTATTGGATTTAGACTTTCATACAATTTAAGAAATCAATAATAAGTATATTGATTATAGAAAATGTTTATCATTTTACAAACTGCGAGTTTTATGACATACAACCTAACAATATTCCTAAAGCTCCGTTTCCTAGCAGACTAGCACGACCGAAACAAGAACAAAGGGACGAGGAGTTGATCGAAATATTCAAAAAGGTTCAGATAAACATTCCTCTCTTGAATGCAATCCAGCAAATCCCCAGGTATGCTAAATTCCTAAAGAAGTTGTGCACCAAAAAGATGATAGGTAAGGATAGAGAAAAGGTAGTGGTAAGTAAGTGTTGGGATTGGTGTCCTAATTCTCCCGAAGTCTCGTTGTTTTGTAAAGATACACATTGTTCAATAAATAAAATAAGTGTTATTTAATTCTGGCATTTACTCATATCCAATAAACAAAGCTCCTTGGTTATCTTAAGTGAGCTTAAGCATGTATATGTGATATACAAGTAGATCATGTCTTAAGTGATAACCTAAATAGGTCTGTAGTATAAAGATTAAGGTGGAATACCTGATTCTGATGACACTACGGATACGGCCCGCTTTGTAGAAGTTTACAAGTGTTGTAAACTACTACAGATGGTTGATCCTGACCATTCATTGTTGATTTCTATATATTAAAAATGGATAAAATCTCAACACCTTCATCTTCTATGATTCTATTAGGTCGACCCTTCATGAAAACTTCTAAAAATTTGATGTAGATAAAGGATGTCTATCTGTAGAATTTGATGGGGAGGTTGTATCTTTTAATATTTATGATGCCATGAGATTTCCTAAGGAATATCTGTCCTTGTGTTTGATTGAGACACATGATGTGATTGATGAGATTGTGTTGGATGATGATAATAATTCTAGCATGTTGGTTACCCCTTGTATATATTTGGATTTGCCTGATTCACATGACTTATCTCTTCCTGATGTTGATAATAACAAAGTAGTAGAAACTTCTGCTGACTTCGACATTCTTGATTTGCAGGTACAAGGGATTGAGCTAAAGGCTCTCCCTAGCCATTTGAAGTACGTGTACCTGGGAGAAGGAAACACCCTTCTAGTCATAATCTCCAGGGAGTTGACACCTGCCCAAAAGGAATCCTTGATTGAAACCTTGAAAACTTACAAGGAGACCATTAGGTGGACTCTAGATGATCTCAAGGGAGTACGCCATTCTCTTTTCATGCATAGAATCACTCAAGAAGGAGCCAAGCCCACAGTCCAGCCCCTTAGAAGACTAAATCCTAATTTGAAGGATGTCGTTCTCAAAGAAATCATCAAGCTCAATGAAGCCAAAACTGTACCTAGTTCTTGATAGAAAATGGGTAAGTCCTATCCATGTTGTTCCCACAAAGACCACCATGACAATTTTGGAGAACGATAAAGGAGATATGGTGCCAATGTATGTACAAAATGGTTGAAGAATGTGCATCGATTTCCGAAAGCTCAATGAAGTAACCAAGAAAGATCATTTTCCTATTCCTTTCTTGGATCAAATGGTGGAACGACTCGTCGAAAAACCATTTTTCTATTTTCTTGATGGCTTCTCTGGATTCTACCAAATCCCCATTGCCTAAAAAGACCAGGAAAAGACCACCTTCACTTATACTTACGATATGTATGCCTTCAAGAGGATGTCATTTGGGATTTGCAATGCCCCAGGTACCTGATGACCAAGAAGGAGTTGAAGCCCCGACTAATGCGTTGGATGCTCCTTATTCAGGAATTCAATTTGACTATCAAGGACAGGAAGGGAGCAGAAAACTTGGTAGCTGACCACTTGAGCAAGATTGTACAAGAAGAGGACCCCGTACCTGTACGGAAGGATTTTCCATATGAGTTCTAATTCCAAATTTCCATACCCATTCCATGGTATGCTGACATGGTGAATTTTCTATTTACTGGTAATTCCCTTATAAAATGCCTAGTTTTAGGAAGGCCAAATTAAGGAGTGATTCAAAGTATTTCGTTTGGGATCTACCATACCTTTGGAAGATTTGTTCTGACCAAATCATTAGGAGGTGTGTCCCAAATGAGGAGTTTGAGTCTGTGCTTGCATTTTGTCATAAGATGGCCTGTGGTGGGCATTTTAGTCCTAGGAGAACTTCTAGGAAAGTATTGGATAATGGGTTAATTTGGAATTCTCTGTTCACCGACTATTTTACATTTTGAAAGTCTTGTGAGAGGTGTCAAAGATCAGGATCCTTGTCTAGGAGGAATGAGATGCCATTAAATTCTATCTTGGTGTGTGAGGTTTTTTATGTGTGAGGGATAGATTTCATGGCCCATTTCCTTCTTCTTATGGCTTTCTATATATTCTTTTAGCAATTGATTATGTTTCGAAGTGAGTTGAGGCAATCCCTACTAATACTAACAATGCTATTGCGGTTTCAAGATTCTTAAGAGCTAACATCTTTTCTAAATTTGGCATACCTCGAGCTATAATTAGTGATCAGGATACTCATTTTCGTAGTCAGACCATCGAGGTACTCATGAGGAAGTATGGAGTTCACCATTGAGTCGTCAATCCATACCACACTCAAACAAATGAATAAGCTGAAATCTCTAATCGTGCGGTCAAGAGTATCTTGGAAAAGATTGTCAATCCATCTAGAAAAGATTGGAGCACGAGCCTTGACAATGCTCTTTGGGCCTACCAGACTGCATTTAAAACTCCTATTGGAACAATGCCCTTTAACCTTGTCTATGGCAAGACGTGTCATCTACTGGTTGAAATTGAGCATAGAGCATATTAGGTTGTTAAGAAATGTAATATGATCTTAGCCCAAGCCGGTGAGGAAAGATTACTAGAACTACAAGAATTGGAGGAACTACGCTTGGATGGAATTAATACATGATAAGAGTATCTTGAGGATGGAATTTCGAGTTGGACAGAAAGTGTTACTCTTCAACCCAAGGCTATCACTTATGCCTGGTAAACTAAAATTTAAATGGCTTGGTCCCTTTGAGATTGTTAACTTGTTTCCTTGTGGTGTAGTGGAGATTAGGAGCCCAAAGATAGGGAAGGAGTTCAAAGTGAACGGGCACCGCCTTAAAATATTCAACGAAGGAAAAGTCAATGTGGTTTGCTCAAAACTCATGTTGACTCCACCATCTATCTCTTGAGCTCGTATCACCAGGTGTCGAACAAAAGATGTTAAATGTTGCGCTACCTGTAGGCAACCAGAAATTTGAATTTCTTTTGCATTCTTCTCTTTGCTTTCTTCGTTTCATTTTGTTTTGTTTTGTTTTTAATAAAAGAGAGGCTGACATCATTTATTTTTCTTAGGAATCAAAATTTTTGGCTCTTGAAGGAAGGATTTCAAACGTTCATGCTTGTGCCCAAAAATCCAGGGGAGTTTTTCTGTTCCCTCTTGTCCCTTTTCTTTTTGTCTTTAGCTTTAGTTAAAGCATCATTATACATTGAGGACAATGTATGGCTTTTAAGTTGGGGGTGATATAAATTTTTGTGAAAATCTGAAAATTAATTTCTGCTTGAATGTTTGCTTTGTTTGTCGTTTTCTTTCAATAACAATTTGATAACACACTCAATAGGTTGTTTGTTCTTAAAAAGGAGTGATTTTACAATTTTGAGCCCTTTATAATTTTTTTTTTTATGAAAACAATGTAAAATGAACCTAGGTTGAAAATTTTTCTGTTTTAAGTCCCTTAAAGTCTTAGAAACGGTTTATCCATCTCAGATTTTTGTTGTCACCTTGAAAGTCCCCCTATTTGCTTGGAAACAACTTTTAGTGCCGAAGAGTAAACTATATAGAGAGAAAATAGAAACCTTGTGTGTGAGAAAGCAAAAAAAAAAAAAAAAAAAAAAAAAAACAAAAAATTATACTAGTTGCTTTTCTCTTGAAAAACAAAAGGAAAAAATGCATATAAAAAGAGATATAACTGGTGTGCTTGGAAATATATATATATATATATATAGTGTGTGTGTGTGTGTGTGGATAGAGATGAAAAGAGTTACTCCACATGTTTAGGGTCTAGACTTTTTTTGGCCAAATTTATGTATTCCCTAGTATAGTCTTCCATAAAAAATTATGCTATAAGATGTGCTTGTCCAGCTTGTAGTGTGTCTCGACAATTGAACCCTTTACTTAATGCTTTTCAGTTTTAGCTCGTATGTCGCTGAGAAGGAAAAGTTTAAAACTGATTTAAGGTTGGTTTAGATTATTATCAAAATTGGCTATTTGGGCTATTAGAATTTCTAATAGGTTGAGGGGTTCACATAATTGAAGGAATTAACTAGTAACTAATGATAGAAAATAAAAAAAGCATGCAAACTAATCCCAAGATTTTCTATTAATTTGATTCAATCCTCTTTTCTACGCTATCCTTTATTTATTCTTCTTCGTTTGGTTTTTAATTTATTTTGTAAACAAAATCAAGAATCACCAAAACCCCTTTTTCTTACTTGGAATTCATTAATTGGTCTAAGTTAATTCGACAGTCTCCCTGTGGATTCGACCCCGGTCTTATCACTTTGCTACATTTGTGGTTTAAGCCTTAAATTGGTGAAAATAAATTATCTTTGCTTAGGTCAAGAGCACTCACGACACGCTAGTCTCAGAGACCGAACATGTACTATACTAGTTTTTGTACTTTGTATTTGTTCACCCCACTAGCTTTAGAAAAAGTGAGAGATTATTGGGGTTGATGCCCTAAACCTCATGGTTTCGTAGCTTGTAAATCATTTGTATAAACAAATTATTTATTTAATAAAATAAGTATTATTTTATTTGACATTTAGTTGCATTAACCCAAAACCAATAAATTAAGATCCAAGATTATTTGATGAAGCTTAAGCATGTATGTGGAGACATACAGATGGATCATTTTTAAGTAATAACCTGAATAGTTTGTAGTAGATGGATAAGGTGAGTAACTTATCCTAGTGACACTACGGATACAACCCGCTTTGTAATTGTTACAATTGTTATAATGTGGTATAAATGATTTAATCTTGATCATTCATGTGGAGACATGTAAGCAAAGGTATACTATGCAAAGAGTTTGTATAAGACCAAACCACGAAATGATTAGTCTCTCTTTATAACACTGTTAGTAGAAAAGACTTACATTTCACCATGATGACCATAGGTGACTTGACCTTAATTTTGAGTGAGTTGTAAACTCTTGCCTATGAAGGCGGTCCTTTGATTTGCATGGGTGTGAGTGGCCAAATTCATCGACTCAATATGCCTACCACTTTGGGGATTCATCCGAGTGGGGAGTTGGAAACACAGCTACACAAGAAAGAATTCACTCATTCTTATTGTTAGGGTAAGTAGATAAATTGCTCCCTTAAGAACTTATTTCGGGTCCTGAACAATGAGGTGTCTGAGACTCTCCTGGCTCGAGAGTGGTTCAGTTATAGTTGGATTTTTTACCCAGTTGTACTTATGAGCAATTTGTGAAGGGTCAATCCACTGTTGATTGATTATATCAAATGGACACATAAATATATCTACAGTGAGAAGAGTGCAGTTGTCAATCTTTAGAGAAGAGTTTAAGTTGTCAATTATTTGAGCTTCAATCTGTAGGTCCATAAGGTCCCCTTGTTAGCTCAATAGAGACTAATAAAAATCAAATTATTAAGAAAATTAATTGTATAAGATACAATTAATATAATGTATGTGGATACATTATGTTATAAAGTTCAATGAGAGAAATAAATATTTGAATGTGATTCAAATATTAATTATATAAATGAAATTAATATAAAAACTATAGGTTAATATTAATATGAATATGGTTCATATTAATTAAAACTATGGGTTATTTGAGAGATTTTATTCTATCGGTTATATTATATGTGATATAATAAACTATAGGTTATATATTATATGAGATATAATACATAGTTTAAATTTAATTATATTACGTTAGTTAATATAATTATAATTTAAATTAAATATTGAAATAACTCCCTTAACAGTTGTTTCATGATGGATGTGGTCGTGGGGAGTTATTCCTTCACACAATTCTCTCAAAAAAAAAAAAAAAATCTTTATGGATTGAAACAAGCATCTCGATCCTGGAATATGAGATTTGACACTGCGATAAAATCTTTTAGCTTTGAACAAAACGTTGATGAACCTTGTGTTTACAAGAAAATTGTGAATAAGACTGTAGCCTTTCTAGTATTATATGTTGATGATATCCTACTCCTTGGGAATGAGGTAGGATTCCTTGTTGACATTAAAAGATGGCTAGCATCACAGTTTCAAATGAATGATTTGAGAGATGCTCAATATGTTCTTAGAATCCAAATAGTTTGAAATTGCAAGAACATAACACTAGCCTTATCTCACGCATCTTATATAGACAAGATGTTGTCTAGATATAAGATGCAAAATTCCAAGAGAGGTATGTTACCTTTCAGACATGGAATTCACCTGTCTAAGGAACAATATCCTAAGACACCTCAAGAAGTTGAGGTTATGAAATGAATTCCTTATGCATCAATAGTTGGGAGTTTGATGTATGTCAATACACGCCCAAACATATGCTATGCAGTTGGAATAGTCAACAAGTTTTAGTCCAATCTTGGATATGATCATTAGATTGTTGTTAAGAACATCTTCAAGTATTTTCAGAGAATGATGGATTGTATGTTTGTGTATGGTGCTAAGGATTTGATCCTTACAGGATACGCTAACTCTGATTTTCAGACCGACATTGATTCAAAGAAATCAACTTTGGGATCAGTGTTCACTCTAAATGGAAGAGTTACAGTATGGAGGAGGATAAAGCAAAGTTGTATTGCTGACTCCACCATGGAAGTGAAATATGTATCACCCTCTATTGTGATAACAGTGGAAGTTGCAAATTTAAAAGAACCGAGAAGCCATAAGTGTGGAAAGCACATCGAGCACAAGTACCATCTAATCAGGGAGATCATACACCAAGGAGACGTGATAGTCACGTAGATTGCCTCATAAGACGATCTAGCTGATCCATTTACAAAAGCCCTCACAGCTAAAGTATTTGAGATCACCTAGTCAGACTAGGACTACGATATATATAAATATAGGACAAGTGGTAGAATTTTTGGGTATCTGATGCCCTAGTTTATTCGATTTCTATTTTATTCCCTCATACTCAACATTGTGTATATGCAAATCCATTGGAGTTTTAGTCCAAATGGAGTTTGTTAGATTGTATGTCCTAAAACTTACAGTTTGTAAATATTAAAACATATTCTATTTTACAATAAAATTGTTATCGAGGTTTATTTAATAAAATTTTTATTGATTATGTGAATTGCACCTTTAAGAACCCTAAATCTAATAAACTAAGAACCCCTGGCTATAACATGAATTCTTGAACTATATGTGGAGACATAAAAGTGGATTAAGTTCAATTATATAGCCAAAATGGTCTATGGTATAAGGATAAGGCTGGGTACCTTATCATAGGGACCCCATTTTGTATATGATATAAACAATGTGATCCTGAATCGTTCATGTGGAGACATGTGAGCGAGGGCATCCTATGTAAGGAGTTTGTATAAGATCGGTCCACGAAATAGTCATTTTTACTTTATAACATTGTTTACTATTAAGATTGACTTTTTCAATTCGATGACCTAGGTAACTTGATCTTAATCCTAAGCTAACTAGTACTCCTGTTTATTTGGGATTATCCCTTAATCTGCATGAGTGAGAGTGGATAGGTTGTTCCCTTAACTACCGAATCCTAGTCTTGAACAAGGGACCTTTCCCTCTCTATGATTGAGAGGGACTCGATTTAGTGGTAGGACCACAAACCAATTGTTCATTAGTGAATCAGTGGAGACTTAATGAGCAAGATGTATTATAGGGATAAAACGATAATTTTGACCTAGCCGTAATCACGAATAACTTATGAAGGATCGACTTACTAATCATGGTTAAATCATGTGGATAAAAATATATCTATAGTGAAAAGAGTACAACTACTGAGCTTTAGTGGAGTGTCTCGGTAGTTAATGAATGTTGGTTAATTATGTTAAAGAGTTTAGTCAATTAATCCAGAATCGTTGGAGCTCATGATCTGTAGGTCCGTTAGGTCCGCCTGCTAGCTCATATCGGACTAAATCTTAGAATAGTGTGACGAGTGAGTTTGAAGTGTTCATATTTGAATTAGGGAATAAGCGTTAAATATATGCGATATATTTAACGACGTATCATTCAATTGGGAATTGAATGATAAAGAGAGAATTTGAGATATTTAAATTGGATTTAAATATCAAAACTATGAATAAGGATTCATCGGAGATTAGTATTGGATTTAATAATTGAATATTAAACTAAATTAATTAAATTATTTAGTTAATTATTTAATATTAATTTAACTTAAAATCAATTATTTGATAATTTTGAATCAAATGGAATTAATCAAAGTTCATCAAGGTCAAATGTTGACTTCACAAAGCTTTTGGAGGTCAAAAGTCAAAAGTTGACTTCACTAAGTGGGCAATCCCAAAAATGATTTTGAATTAATTCTGAACTAAAATTGTATTTAATTAAAATTTGACTAAAGTCAAATGGTGACTTCAAAATAGTCAAAAATCAAATTGTTGACTTTACTTAGTGGAAAGATCCAATAACGATTTTTAGTGGAAAAATTTAACTTTTAGTGAATAATTCATTAGACAAAGTATTTGATTCTACAAAATGCCACTTATCCCACTAAATTGAGTGCGTTTTGAAGTGTCAAAATTTGGTTAACTCAATTTTGCATGAATTGAATGTAATTGCTCTACAAATAGGATGTTTTGATGGAGATTAATTCTTCTTGGCCATTTGATGAATTTCAAGTTAGTTGAAAAACAAATTCTTCTTGGCAACTTAGAGATTTTAAAAGAGTTTTAGAAATTAAGTCCTTAGTTCTCTCTCAATTTCTATACTAAATTCATCCATATTTTAGTCACTCGCCAGATCCCACCATCTCATTCTAAGGCTGAAGAATAGTTGGAAAAAATCTCATGGTGGTTCACAGCCAATTCGTGAGAAGATTAAAGTGGAATTTGTGGTCAATTTGGAGCTACAAGGGTTGTATTTTTTAACTTTTCTTTTACATTTATTTGCATGCTTATTCCTTATAAATTAGCATAATTAGAGTACTAAAGATTCATTTTACTTTCGCCGCGCATGTGCACGTTCCATCAGTGTCCTCTTTGTTGTGTTTGAGGCCTTACTGTGAAGCCAAGTTCGTTGTGTTGCTATGAACGGGAGAAGAGTTTGTGATCATTCATCAGAGAGGAATCGTGAAGAAGTGTTTCTTCAAGGGTTAGTATTCGATCTCCCTTTTTCTTCTCTGAATTTCTATAGAAAAAGCATGCTTAGGACTTGTTGTTTATTATCTATTTTCGTCTCTCTGATTTCTAAGTTCTATAAAATGAAATTCGAGACACGAGGCGTTTGTACGCTTCTACTGTGGGAATTCCAATCTCTCCACTGCCTATGTACCCTTTATAATGAAAAGGGATCAAGTCATAATGTAAACAAAGTTATTGCATGTCATGCTATCTACATAGCTAGTCTTTTTTTGTTCCTGCATTTTTGATCCAAAGTTGCTGAGGCAGTATGAAGGCAATCTTCTAAAGATGGATGATTATCGAGGAAACTTCTTGGGAGGAATTCTGCCAAAATTACCGACTATCGAAGTTGAGGAAAGTCCTCGTCTTCTTCCATAGTAGGCTTAAGCTTCCATATCATTTTTTCCCTTTATTTTTCTGAGTCATGTTCCCTCTTTTATAACTTCGATAGGAGTGCAACTCTTTTTTAGTGGAATTCGAATTTCTTCTCTTTCGACGAGTCACAAGGATCCATCTTGTGTCATCGTCACCATCATGTTCATCTTTGTTTCGAGAATCTGATATTTGAATCACTTGTTGAAATCGAACAACTATAGGTTCGAGGATCCCAAACTGGATCAAACTTTTTTTTTTATCATAAGATGAAGACTGTGTTAAAATACTTGTAGTCACTACAACTGCAACATGGTTATTCTGAGCACATCTAGCTCTAGCTTAAACTTCTTTTCACAAGCTAACTTTAGGATCAACTCCTTCAACATAAAATATTTTTTAATTGGGTGACTGACAACTCGGTAATACTTACAGTAGTTGGGGTCATTGACTTTCCCTAACTGCTTCAGTCGCTTGCACTTTGGTCGTTGAATTAGTTGTTTCTCTAATAATTGCTCTAACATATCTGCAACATCAAAATCAGGGAGTGGATAAACTTTTCTTGCCTTTCTTTAAGAGTTGGGTGACGCTTCTCGCCCTCATTGTGTTTTCTTTCAAATTTTATTTCTTTTCCTCAAGAGGAAAATTTCATTAGGGCTACATGAACGACCATAGATTCTTTGGTGGCACTATTCACGATCTTTTCAATGCCCTAGATTCATTCTTGTCTTTTCTCACCTTGGGAGCCAAAAAGTCCTTAGTTCCCCTATTGACGATGCTCAACTCTATGTCATGGGTGCAAGTCGCTAGCTCTTCGAATGTACGAGGCTTTATCCCTTGCAGAATGTAGAGAAGTTCCTAGTGCATACCTTAAGTGCACATCTCCATTGCAGATAATTCAGTGAGTCTATCTTTACAATCCAGACTCAAAACTCTACATTGGTTAATGAAATTGATGACTGACTCTTCTTTTTGCTGCTTGACATTTGTCAACTTCATCATACCAATGATACGTTTAGTGTTATAAAAGCGGTTTAGGAACTCTATTTCTAGTTGTTCCCAGTTGTCAATCACTTACAGCTCCAAATTGGTTTACCAATCAAAAGTATTTCCTTCCAAGGTTCGGAAAAATTGCTTGACTAGCAGGTCTCCTCTTGTTCCTAAATTTTTACAGGTTTCAACGAAGTGAGCAACATGTTGTTTCAAATTGCTTCCATCGAATAGTTGGAACTTTGGAGGTTGGTACCTAAGTGGCATCCTCAGGTTGTCATCCTCTTGATGTACGACTTAAAGTACATAAAAGAAGATTGTGATGGTCCTCTGTACTGAGCCCTTATGGAGTTTGTAGTCATGTCCTATAGCTATTGAACTGACAGGTCGGCGACATAGGTAAATTGTTGTGGGTCATTTTCCTGGAAGGCAGTCTTTTCTTTGTCATTGGCTTTCGCAGTTGGAGCTTAACTCATCTCAACAGTTTCTCCAGCCTCTATTTGAACTCTTAATGCAGTGATTTCGTGATTTTGCTCCTCAACATCTTTAATTAAAAGATCTATCTTCCTCTCCATCTCTGTCATGGCTATCTCAAATGTTACATCTGCCATCATGATAGACACTACATCAAAGTGTGATTCTTTCTCTGATCGATTAGAAGCAGAAGTAGAGTTGTCAAACAAGGAATTTTCTTGTTTGACAATTCCTTGATCCCACCTTTAGGAAATTCCAACAACTGTTCCCAGATTTTCTCTGTGGTGTCAGAGCCTTGTTCTTGCTCATGCAGGATCCCTTTTGAATGATTTCGAGTGATAGGTCCCATATAAGATTCGTTTGTAGCAGTTGCTTTGGATGCAACTTTCTTTGGTGTCATTTGTTGATTGATTGATTTTGATGACGAGAGAGAGATGAGAGGTAGAGATGTCCCATTGGACGTGCCAGTTTGTTCGCACAAGATTTTCAGAGAAACTTGTTTCGTAGAATTGAACTTGTGTTTGTGTTGATTTTATGTGATATGGTTTGATCTCTAATACTTGATCCTCTTATTCTCTTTTGGTTGAATGTGTACGCTTGATTTGAAGAAATGAAGCACGTGATGTTCTTGAAGTTAAAGTCTTGAAAGAGTGTTTGTATCTCCAAAGGACTTCAGTCTTCAAGTATGTGTAGCTTTAAAAGTATAGGATTCTTCTAATTGTTGGGAGAATTCTCTCTGGGCACTCTGGAGTGCAAAATTTTCTATCCCATAAAAGAAGAGAACTCCTATATTTATAGAGTTCTCATTTGGACTTTATGGGCTTAGGCTTAGTTGGTCCATGGAACCTGACCCTTGGGCTCAACTATTTGGATTTGGATCTTAATTTGACATTTTGGTCAAATTAAGCCTATTCTTTTGGACTTAAATGGATTTTAGCCCAAATAATAATATCAAATTGGACCGAATTAATTTTATTCAACCCAACAGTCATGATGAAAACATGAGGCATCATCGAAATTTGCCAGTTATATCTTCAGTTTTAATTTGAGACACATGTCAACCTTTAATTGGACCCAAAATTGATTATTTGGTAATTTCACCATTAATTTAAGAAATGGCGTGACAATTTATGATTAGTTCAAAATTTCTCATTCAACAATATTATTTTATATTTTAAATTTAATTTCATTAAAAATTAAATATAAATAGACACCAATATTTATAATACATACGTACATACATACATACATACACACACAGTGTGTGTGTATGTATGTATGTATGTATGTATGTATATTTATACATATACATATATATATATATATATATTTGGGCCTCAACTATTTGGATTTGGATCTTAATTTGACATTTTGGTCAAATTAAGCCTATTCTTTTGGACTTAAATGGATTTTAGCCCAAATAATAATATCAAATTGGACCGAATTAATTTTATTCAACCCAACAGTCATGATGAAAACATGAGGCATCATCGAAATTTGCCAGTTATATCTTCAGTTTTAATTTGAGACACATGTCAACCTTTAATTGGACCCAAAATTGATTATTTGGTAATTTCACCATTAATTTAAGAAATGGCGTGACAATTTATGATTAGTTCAAAATTTCTCATTCAACAATATTATTTTATATTTTAAATTTAATTTCATTAAAAATTAAATTAAATAGACACCAATATTATAATACATACGTACATACATACATACATGTGTGTGTGTGTATGTATGTATGTATGTATGTATATTTATACATATACATACATATATATATATATATATATATATATATACATAATGTATGTATGTATGTATGTATATACACACACAAAATATGAGGTCTTTCTAAAATGGGGCTTTAGGCGATCGCCTCACTTGCCTATAGCTTAAGTCGACCGTGATTGTGTGTAAGAAACTATTGTGAAAAAGAACTGTAAATGGTCAAAACCTCTTTGTTGATGATAATGTCATAATGTCAGCATAAATGATCTCTGTCGACACTTCCTACAAGGCATCGAGATAGGTAGACTCCCCAACACCTTTAGTATGCTATTGGAAGAGGTCAATCTAAAATTAAAAGACCCTATAGAACGGCTTCTTAAAAGTTAAGCTTATAAATACCGATATCACTATTAATATATTTGTTTTTTTATCTATTTGTTAGGAGTGTTTTCATAAAGCAAACCAACTTTTGAAATTTAAAAATGGTTTTCAAAAGCCTTTGTTTTTAAAATTTGGTTAAGAATTTAAGTGTTCGAAAGATGAAAAAAGTGTTAAAAATTATTAGAAAATAAACATAATTTTTAAAAACAAAAAATTAAGACCCCGTTTAGTAATCGTCTTTTGTTTTTGTTTTTAAAAAGTAAGTCTGTGAATACTACTTTCACCTCTAAATTTTTTTTCTTTGTTATCTGCTTTTCAAATATGGTTTAAAAAACAAACCTATATTTTGAGAATTAAAAAAAGTAGCTTTCAAAAAGTTTTTTATTTTTGGAATTTGGCTAGGAATTCAACTATCATACTTAAGAAAGATGTAAATTATTGTAACAAATGTGAATGAAATAGGCTTATTTTTCAAAAACAAAAACAAAAAACTAAATGGTTACTAAACAGGATCTAAAAGTCAAATGATTATCAACGAGATGCTTATATCTTAAGTGTTTAACATCTTCTAAGTATTTAGGAGTAGCCACATTTTCACCTGACTAATTCATTAGCTACACTACAATACTAGAAGTTGTCGTTTAAAAACAACACTTGCTCAACTAATACATTCGTGAAATACAAATTCACTAAGGGGTTGTTTGGATTGAGGTTTCCTCAATGCCCAGGAATTAAGGATGTCTGGGAATTATATGTCTGGGAATAAAATTACTAGGAATCAAGGATGACTATGTTTGGTTGTGCATGGGAAAACAATGTATGAGAATAGTATGTGGGAATTAAAAAAAAATATTGAGATTGTGAAACAAGTCCAAACGATCGTTTACAAAATACTATACGTGTTGGGAATGCGACTAAAGTTCTACATTGGTTAGATAAGAGGAGGATCATGGTATATAAGTGAGAATGACTATCTCCATTGGTACGAGACCTTTTGGGGTGAAACCAAAAACAAAATTACAGGATGACTATGTTTGGTTGTGCATGGAAAACAATGTTTGGGAATAGTATGTGGGAATTAAAAAAAAAAATAAGATTGTGAAAACAAGTCCATGAGGGTTTATGCCCAAAGTGGACAATATCATACCATTGTGGAGATAGTTTGAGGGTATCCTAGAGGCACCATTATAATGTAATTTTCTGAAAACATTCTCTCTAATAATACTGTTCTCCCTCTGTCCGTGGACGTAGTTAACACACTGTTAGTGAATCACGTATATCTATGTGTCGATCTTCTTTATCTCTACGTTCTTTTTTTTAATGTTTTTTAATTGTTGATTTTGTAACAATATGATCTCTTAAATTATCTATACGATCGTTGAGCTTCGCTACACGATCGTTTACAAAATACTATACGATCGCTTAAATTATCTAAACGATCGCTGAACTTCGCTACACGATCGCTGATTAACAAAACGCTATATGATCGCCTACACGATCGTCTACCAAATGTTATACGATCGCTTACCAAATACTACACGATCGCTAAGCTCGACTACACGATTGCTAAGTAACAAAATGCTATACGATCGCCTACCAAATGCTATACGATCGCTTACCAAATGCTACACGATCGCTGAGTAACAAAATACTATATGATCGCCTACCAAATGCTACACGATCGCTTACCAAATGCTACAGGATCACTGAGTAACAAAATGCTATACGATTTCACGACTGGAAGGAAGAAAAATCGTGGTAGGAAGCGGAAGAATAAATGAAAACTCACACTCCTCAATGGGTATGCAATTCATTCATTTGTGTGAGTAAAAGATACCTAGGAATTGCATTTTCCAAGATAAATAAACAAATCCTACCAACCAAACATGGGCTTTGTAAACCTATTCCCATTCCTACCCTTTTTTCCCTCCAACCAAACGGCCCCTAAAACTCTAAGTCTATGAGAAAGTAAAATCAGGCTCTGTCTTTGTTTTTTTTTTTTAAGTAAGGTTTTCCTTTTTCTTTCCTTTTTAGTTAAATTATATATAATATGAAACCCGTAGAAATCTTTTTTGTGTTGAGAACCCCTTAATTATTAATCAATAAAAATCTCAAATCAATAAACACAATTCCAAGGAATAGTTAGAGAAGGTTATTTATGATTGAAGACAGGAGTTTTCCCAAAAAAGAAAAATCTAATTTCAAGTAGCTAAAATTTCCATTAAATATCCGTGATTGCATTTAAAAAAAAAAAAAATCATCTAAGATACTTCAAATTAAATTTTAAAAATTATCTCAAATTTTAATTGTCAGTACATCTGTCCTTTTTGAAAAAATAGATCAAAGATTGATCCAATTAAAAAATAAATCAACGATCTACCAGATTAAAATAAATAAATAATCTATTGTTCCATAAGTTAAAAATAAAGACATAAGGGACATAATTATAATAACCACATCTTGCTACCGTACATATTATTTTGTAATTCTCAATTAGCTACTGTAATATTATTTCCAAACACCAATTTGTTACAGTATTTACTATTTGCTACCATTTTTACTATTTCTCTCATTATTTTTTATTATTTGCTACGATGTTTACTATTTTCTCTTCAAACTAAAATAGTTCACAGTTCAAACACATACGATAATAACCAAACTAATCTAAAACCTAAACACAAATATCATAATTCAACTATAATAACCTATGATTATAATAACTCATTATCCCATGCACTCCCTTAATAAACTCACAATTTTAAAAAATATCTTTTGGGCCAATTGGATCTCCAAATAATAAACATTGAATCTTCAAACTTATATTACAATTTCTACAATTATGTAAGTTTGATGGTGCAGTTTTAACACTATATAAGTTTGAAGACCCAATTTTTACGATTGAAAGTTTGACTTATAATTGCAATTACACTTTTGCAATTTGCTCAATATTTTTTCTTTTTTCGGCTCCCTCGCGGGGGCTTCAATGCCAGAGTCCATCTTGATGTAAATCATATTCAAGTAAAATAATTACCCCCTGATCTCACAGTTCTATTATTACAATCAGAACTAAAGCTGTCTAAAGGGCCTTTTTGGCAGAATCTGACAGGGATTCTTAATTTTTGTTCTGTCTACTTCTTTGTTTCTGTTCATAGAAGTTATAATTTTTTATTTAAAAAAAGAGAGAGAGAGAAAAGAAAAAGAAAGAAACTGTCTAAACAATACATAATTCCTCCGCAATAATGTATTTAGTGCAAAATCCAGAGCCATTATATACCACGGCCACGTAAATGCAAAGAAACAGCATTAGCTAAACAATTGGAATCAAGAAAGTCTCAAGCTAATGCTAACCTAACCAAATTTCACTCAATAGTGCTTTGATCCCAATCGAACTTCGTGTCTTCAAAGCCATATTCTGAATTTTGAAGCCTGTTTCGACCCAATCTGCTTAGCAGAGCAAGTCCTGGAAAAGGGAAAACCACAGTATTTTAACAAATAAATAAGTTGGTTCATGAAATTCTATCACAGAAAATATCAGGGATTCCCATAAACGGATATCCACTACTTTTTAATTTGTAATATAATTTTCCTTAACTTTAAACTAGTCTGCTATGCTGGTTGCCATAATGAAGGATTTTTATGTACACTTGAACATTTGGAATCCATAGTCTATAATTATAACATATGTTTAAGGCCAGAAATACTTAAATTTATGTACTTATGGGTATAAATATGGGAAGATTTGGCAATACCTTCAATCATTCTGAAAAGAGACGACCACCATCCATCGGTAGAGATTTGGTAACCATTCAAGCTTTGTTCAATTTCAGTATCATGCTTTCCTCCCAGAACTCCCCGTAGCATTATTACGGCATCCTTGGTTCTCCTAAGGATACTATTCTCATCTTCTACCTCCAAACTTTGAAGATCATTATGTGAAGATCCAAGGCTGACAGCCAAAGCAAATTGGGCAGCTGCAGCCCACCGCGAGGAAGCCAACCATTTCCTCTGCCCATCCACCTTATAGTTCTCTTCAGTTCCCGACTTTTTCTCACCTCCGCCTCCCAGTACTAAGCTGCGTAAGTATTGGGCATTGGCAGCTCCTGTACTTTGAACCATCTTTGAAAAAGCGCTTTTTTCATTTGACAAAAGTTCTTCGGGAGTATTATACTCCAAAACCTAAGATAAAGCAGAATCAACAAGTTTAAAATTAAAATGAGAATGCAAAACAAAAGGAGTCATTTCAATAATTTAAGAACTTTTAAATTGATTAACGTACCCGACCAGAATCGAGTAGAAGGATCTGATCACAGTCTATGATGGTATTTAACCTGTGTGCAATAATGAGCATGGTACAGGATTTAAACTCCTCCCTTATTGTTTTCTGAATTAAAGCATCAGTTCTAACATCAACAGCTGCTGTTGCTTCATCAAGAACTAGAATCTTCGATCTTCGAAGTAGTGCTCGAGCAAGACTCAAAAGTTGCCTTTGTCCAACGCTAAAATTCTCCCCGGACTCAGAAACCTTGCAACCAAACAAGTTACATAATTTAGTTTTTGTTGCTTCTCTTTGTGGGAGGGGAATATCGAGTGAATTTTTTACTACTCGTAGATGCATGTAAACGGATTGTTTTTATAAGGGATGAAGATTTGCAATGGCTCAGTAAGTTTTATGATTCCATCACTTCCTTTTGATTCTATTTGAAGTCACACAGCAAGGAACCTAATAACAAGGAATCTTTTGGGAACACTCTGGATAATTAAGACATCGCAATTTTACTGTTCCATCTCATGTTTTTCACCAAAAGTTTGATGAGTGCTGATATTGACCTCAAGTTCGTATTTTAATAGAAAAATGTTGACTCAGAGAATCGAATTCCAAACAAAGGTAAGAGTATTTCATTTAGATCATTCCATCACATGACACACATCACACAAAACTCATCATGATATACCTCAGCATCCAGGCCAAAGGTATTCCTCCTTATGGCATCCTTCAAATGTGCCCTCTCTAGTGCTTCCCAAAGATCAGCATCATTGTGTTCATTGAATGGATCTAGATTAAACCTAACCGTTCCTAGACAAAACGAAAAAGAGAATGAGAACAATAATAATCAACTCATACCTATTTTTCCAAGAGTCCCCATATAAAAAAAACTCATAATATAGGCACTTTCATTTAAATAAAAACCAAAAGAAAACTAAACAAGTACTTTTCAGTTCTTGTATCATAGCTTTAATTTTATCTTTTTCTTTTCCAATATAGTTCAACTGCTGCTCGTTCTATCAGGTTCTTTCTTTAGTATGATATGGTTTTCTCACTTCACATATTTAGTTAGTATCAAAAACAGCAAAATGAAAAACTACATTCTCAAGCAGGCACCAAAGTCTGCATAAGCATTGTCAACATTGTTCAGTCAGGGTGATAAATTTGCCTCCGTTTATGCATAAAGATATAAAAAATACTTTTTGAAAACTTAATTTTGGTCTTGGAATTTGGCTACATACTTGGGCAAAGTGAATTGTAAGAAAAGAAACACAATTTTTAAAATAAAAAATTAAGAACCAAATAGTTATCAAATGGAGTCTAAGTTGTTCCAAAAATAAAAAAATAAATATCCGGAACTTTTTACCGTATTTAGATTTAAGCTTTAACCACCCAGGTCACTTACAAAAACTAACATAATATTCCCACAAAAACTAAAAAGGATTTGAACCACATAAGTTTTAGTGTCATGATAACATCACAATGGGAAAAAGAAGAAAATATTGGATGCAGTTTGATTAATTAAGTAGTAAACAATATCAGCTATACTATATTATTGACATAGGAAGCAACTATAGATTGCGTACCTGAAAAAAGAACAGGTGCTTGTGGTATGATCCCTAGAACTCTCCTCAAATCCAAAAGCCCAAACTTTGCAACATCAAAACCATCTATCAATATTTTTCCCGCTTCAAGTTCAACAATACGAAATAAAGCATTCAGCATGCTCGACTTTCCCGCACCCGTTCTTCCTACAATGCCAACCTTGTCACTTGGGAAAACTGTGAAAGAGAGCCCATGCAAGACTGGAGGGAGCTCAGGTCTATAACGTAAGACAACATCCTCAAATTTTAGAAGTCCAGAAGAAGGCCATCCAGGAGGGGGGCGGTTGCTTTCAATAATTGGTGGAGCTTCTGAAGGTAAATCTATGTAGGTCCCAACACGCTCTACAGAATTTAAACTATTCTCGGCCATACTCGCAAGCCTTAGAACACCTGTCAACAAAGATGTAATATTTAAAGCATAACTAAGAAGAAGACCCATGGTGGATGCAAAAGCTTTCTGGTTTTCTGCCCTGCCATTTTGCATCACAGCAAAAGTTGCTGTAAACCATATCATAAGACCGCCAACTGTCTCCAGACGGATTGCAAGCCATCGATTTCCACTCATGTTCACAAGTGTAAATCTAATGTTATTATCCATGGCTTTTCCATTAATATCAGCCATTCTATCATAAGCTTTGTATGCACGGATAGTGGAAAGACCATTTAGAGCTTCTCCAAATTGTGCATAAACAGGAGATCTACTGATGGAGTCTAGCCTCTTTATTTCCCTTGCCATGCTCTACAACAAATTAAAAGGAAAAAAGAAATTAACCCTTGAATATATATATATACCCATGTTATTCAATGCTTGTAACTAGCTTTAAATATAAGCTTATTATGTACCCCTTGTTCGATGCTTGAAATTATTAAGATAAGCACATGATAATCCCTAAAGAAGGGAAAAAAGAAAAACCGCTAATAATAACAAAATGATTTTGAAGTTTAACTATTATTGGGTTCTTGGTGGATGTATACCTACAGTTGAATGGGTATCTTTTGCTATGCTCTTCAATTGCTTTAACAATCGTCCAACCTCCTTTATTTAGGTCAATTGTTTTATTTAATTAATTAATTTTTTTTGTAAGGTATTGAGTAGGTTGATCTCTTATATCGAGCCATGACTGCAGTGCTGAAGTCAGCAACTCCTGTTCCATATTCAAACCCAAAAATAAGCAGTGGGAGAGACACCACCACCTCCCCTCTTCTTTTCTCTCTAACAGATATAGATATCTAAAGTCCATCTGTATTGAAACTATTTGTCAATTGCTAGTTGTGAGTACATATCACATAATCATTATCTACTAACCACTAAACACCAAGGATTTCCCTTCCACCGTGGATCTGAGCACTCTGGCTTCAATGAGAGAGATATAACCGAAATTAATTAACTAATATTAACCATGGCCTAATTAGAATTATTCAATCTTAACTTATTAGTTAATACTAATAAATAAACTTAAGGTACATTTGCAATTTTTTATTGATTATTATTCTATTCTTTAACATTTGATAATAAATTCTATGAAATTTTATAGTTATAGGAAACATCTCATGAGCATAACTCAGTGCTAATTGGCATGTACACCTTGCCTTGAGGTGGTAGGTTTAAATCTTCGTAACCTTGGCCTTTCTTGCCAATCTTGTTTAGTCTTTCTTTTCTTGGCCTTTGTGTTAGATAATATATAATTAAATTTACCTTCACCCATCAGCTTAAGCTTTTGGGTCACGGTGATTTAAGATGGAATCAGAGCAGATGGTCTAGAAAGGTCCTATATTCAAACCCCTGCAGTGTTGTTTCCTCCCCAATTAATATTGATTTCTACTTGATGGGCCTTCTTCGTATTTCAAGCCCACAAGTGAGGGGAGTGTTAAATGATGTATAATTAAATCTACATTCACCCATCAACTTAAGCTTTTTGGTCAATCGGTGATTTAAGACTTTGGCTAGGTAGTTTCATTTATTTAAGTTCTTGTGTCAGTTCTTGATTATAGGTAGTTAAGACTTATTTACCAGCTCAGCCAGTTGTAGTATTGATTTATCAGTTCCTGTTCTGCCATGTCTATAAAAGTGGCAGCCCTTTGTATCTTTTGGGCATGAAATAAAAACTCTGAGGTATTACTTTCACTTGAGAGTGCATCATCATGTTTGTTCTACTTTATACAGAATTATAGGAAACATAACCATAAACTCATTTGCTATTTTTCTTGCAAAATGCATATAAGATACAGCTTTTATTAAACACATAAAAGCAGAGCCCACCTACTGAACAAGCCAGTCCTATATGAGCTCAATTTTGAATTAAAGAAAAAAAAAGGCTTTTAATTGGGAGGGTAGAAATTGGATGCGACTCAAAATCAAACGGAGAGAAGTTTAACTGAAAAAATATGTCAGAAAAGTTGGATGTATAATTGGACAATTAAACAACGATCTAATTTACTCTTTTTTCCAAAAGTAACCATAGAAGATGCATTTCCAATTACCTGGTAGTATAAATAGGCTGCATAAAACAATAACAGAAGTGGAAGGATTGCCCACAATGATAGCGTGCTCACAACTCCTATCAAGACAAAGGTTGAAAGAAGCTGCGAAACTTGCCCTAGAAACATGTTGACAAAAGGGGCAACATTCCTATCAATATCCCCAAGATCTTTTGCAAACCGATTGATAATCCTCCCAAGAGGATTGGTGTTGAAGAACACCATTGGAGCTCTTAGAATAGAAGAAAGCATTTGATCGTGCAACCTTTTCGCAGCATACAAGCTTGACACAATCAGCCAATAAGAATTTACCAGCGTCACAAATACCTGACATCAAAGGCAGAAACTATGTTTCTTTTAGGCTAAAGCCAAGACAAATCATGTGTTTGCAATGACAGTTTATCATATACATCAAAGAGCGAAAAAAGAGAAAGTAGTAGTCAATGCTCAACCTCAATCAAGAAGAAGAAAGAGATTAAAAACATGCAGAAATTACTAGTTGGTACCTGAGCCAATGATAGGCCTGCATATATCGTGTTGTAGAACAAAGTTTCACTAGGTACCAAATTACTTTGGTCGGTCCAACTGCTTAACCATAAGCTACTAAAAACTCGAAGAGTTTCTGATAGAACATAGCTCAGGAGGAGGATAAGAACAACCCATAGGCCTCCTAATGCATTCTTGTATCTGAAAGAAAATGAAAGAAAACAGTTGAATGATGACAAGATTGTGGGGGATTCACATTAACAGCAATTGTTATAAATAAACCTTGTACAATTAAAACAGGGGAAAGAAAAGGAATGATGAGCTATTGTCCCCATTTAGAAGCCAATGGAGATTAAAGATGGGTTCTTTAATTATAATTAACATTAATCAAAAAGTAAGCATAATTACACAAGCTCTTCCATAGAGAACTCTATAAGGATGCAAGAAAACTATTTGGCAGGCAATCTGAGATTTTGTTTTGCGTTTTCGAATTCACCAAGTTAAGCAAATATGGAAATGTATTCTAAAAACCATTTTCAGATTCTGTAATCCAAATAGTCATTTGGTATTAGATCCAAACTTCCCTTAATAGTTAAAAGTCTTGGACTTTCTTATTTGTCTTATTTGGAGTTTGAAATAGAGTCAAGATTCAAAGAGGAGAAATCTTCATTAACAAAAGTTTATAATTGATGGAACAGAAAAGAATATCCATCAATAATGTTGTTTTTGTGGTTAATAATCCTTCCATACAGAAGTCTTTACAATAGTTTTTTATAATAATAGTGTTCAAAGGGCGCATAGTCTCTCCTGCCAAGATTTATGAATTGAAAAAAGGAAATTATGAATATATATATATTAGAAGGAAAAAAACACACAACTGGATAGTGGGATTCACGGTCAAGAATTCTTACCTCGATAAAACTTTCCAACTGACTACACCCGTTTCTCTTTCTTCTTGCTTGATAAGAACAGATTTGTTTTCTTTACGCTTTTTTGAAGGACTCGCATCCTTTGCATGATCATTTCCCATCCCATTAGCAGCAAGTTCTGTTGATTTTTTAGTATCACTGGTTTCACCATCTTCCTTTTCCTCGGTATTTTCTTCCAATTTACCTGCACTTTCCATTAGTCTTTGAAACAACTTTCCATTTTCAAAAAGTTCCTCATATGTTCCTTCCTCCTTCACTACACCTTCATGAACAAGGACAATTCTGTCGACTTGTGAGAGAAAATGCAATTGGTTGGTAACAAGAACTCTCGTTTTCCCCCTTAATTCTCCCCTAATGCATTTTTCAAAAACCTGTCGATGGTTGGATGATTGCATCAGAATGGTACAGGAAAATTCAAACAAGACACTAGAGTCAAAACTATGTTCAAAGTCAATGATAGTGAAAAGAATACTGAATGCAGACAACAACTTCAAGAACCGAGCCCAATGCCTACCCTTTTAAATGGGAAAAAAAACATGACAGAGAAGTACACCGAAGCTGCTGCAATAACAATGATTAGTTTTTAAACAGCAACTAACAGTAAGAAGGTAACAAGTTATAGGTCGACCCCAAAGAAAAATCTCCATGCACTAAAACCTAAGGTGGGGATGAAATTGCTAATAGCTTTTCAAATAACTAAATAGTCAGAGTGAACTTAAATGTCAAATAAAACCCTCTTAATAGAATTATTGCTCCTAGCAAAACTAGATGAAATAGAAGAAATATTCAATTCGAATACCAAAAAAGCCCATGAACTAGACTAGAGTAAGTTAATTGAGAGAAAAAGCAGATATCAACTTACCATATATTTTGTAGGTTATAAATCATCCAAACTTATATAACAATATGTCAAAAACCCATAAATTTACAACACATGGGAGACTACACACTTATATATACAAATATTTAGTACAAAATCAAAATCAAGGAGAATAATACTCTAGTGGTACATCTACCTCTCTAGCCACGTGAGCATCAAGAGCACTCAGGGGATCATCAAAAATGTACACATCTGAATTGGAGTACACTGCCCTGGCCAAGGAAACTCTTTGCTTTTGACCACCACTAATGTTCACTCCTCTTTCTCCAATTTCAGTAAGATCACCGCCCTAACAGCAAACAAAAGAAAGAAGCTCACTGCTGAATTTTATTATCATCAAGTACCAACGTTGATATAAACCCATACTGTAATACTTACTGGCAGTAAGTCAAGGTCGTGCCGCAATGCAGTTATATCTATTGCTTTCTCATATCTAGCAGATTCAAAAGTAGAGCCAAACAAAATGTTATCACGCACCTACATATAAAATTTGAGCTCCATAAATATAACAAGTTAATAACAAATTATAAAGTTCTTCAGTCTAAAATAGTTTACAATAATAACAATATATTTTAATTTAAGAGAAGTTACATATTAAATTAGTAACCCAATCCCAGAAGACTAATAACAATAAATTGTAATCCCTTTGATAGGGATCTTTTATACATCCTTTAGAATATTTCATACATCAATGAAATTGTTTCTTATCAAAAAGTAAAAAAAAAATAGAAATAAAAAAATAAAAATCTAGTAGCCTAATCTTGGAAGACTAAGAATGGAAATAATCATTGAATAGATCGGTCAACCAATTCTGAAAAGAAGGTAGAAAGATGCCTTAAACCACATATCAGATAAATGTCTATTAATTAGTTGACGACATTGAGCAAAATACTGTTTTAAATAACAAAAATAGTAAAAAGAAGGAAATTAAAAAAAAATAAAAATACAAAGATACCACAAACCATTTCATCGAGCTAAATACCATTAAATGCATAACTATTTTAAAGCAAAGTAAAAACTTAAATCATGCATATGATCTGAGAAAAAAACAAAATAAATGCATATCTCTACTCTTTTGCAAATTATTTCAACTCACCGTTGCATTAAAAATCCATGCAACTTGGGGAACATAAGCAACAGATCCCCGAATAATAACATTAGTATCTGCTGCAATGGCCGGAAGCTCTCCAAGCATGGCTGATATTAGTGATGTCTTTCCCTCTCCTGTACTTCCAACAATTGCGACTAAGCTACCAACTGGTACGTCCAAATTGATGTTTGACAATGTAGGTTTCTCGGCCTGGTTATAAAGTAATAAATGACCAAATGAATAATTAAACCATTGAAAAACTATATAAATAACAGAGAGCTTGTGATGTTGGTAAGGAAAGGAGATAATTACACTTCAATATACGCAAAAGCAATGACTAAAGAAAATACACATTGAGAGACAATAAAATATTTACCCATTTGAGACTAAGACATTTTGTGTCCTTGGAACAAAGACATATTGTGATCAAACTTCTTCTATTGCTGTGCGTAAACGTTATTGGCTCGACAGAGATAGATCATCCAACATATTGTTTGGATATGTAAGCAGTTGCAAACTGCTGCATAAATTAAATATATAGCACTCACAGCACTAGAGACTTTAACTACAGAAGAATTAATACATTCCCCTTGTTGTTCTACGGTTAACGGTCGTTCTTGTAGATGTAATTATTAGAATTGAAATTGGAGTTGTATCAAAATGTGAAAACACAATAACTTACTGCTACCTAAATCAAGGACAGGAACAAGAACTAAAAATATTAATATTCTGATAAGTATTTTATAGTAAACTCAAATGTAACTAATTCTCATTAAAAACGGATAGAGTAAAATTAAGGAATCATATTGAGCAATTGGTTACATATTAGTAATTTTGTTTCTTTATGAAATCAAGTATTGTACCAGATTTAAGATGGTCTATTCTCTCTCCCCCTCATTATTACTTACCAAGCACCAACCACCCAGTAAAAGAATTAATGAGTTCGAGAAAACTTGGGTGCTTTCAGTGCAGAATGAAAGTCGAAATCCAGATCCTATCTTTTTCAAATGAGAGTAAAGCGCTTGGGAGGAAACCTACGGTGAGTGGCATTTCAATATGGGTAGCCCGAGGAATTCAAAGCACTCTCTCAGAAAAATCTTTTCCACTGTGGCTCTTCCAAGGGAGGATAACAAGGTTCAGAGCCATGTAATTCTATGGAGTTTGTGGAAAAGGAACGTAAAAAAAAAAAAAAATTAATAAATAAACAAAAAAGGAGTAAAGAAAATCTCTTATTTTTGGCACATCTTGTAACTATTCTTTCTACGCCACAAAAGGCAATCACAAGCTCTACAAGAACAATGAAGCATTTTATGAGATAATAATGTACACCAGTCCATAAATAACCTTCTATATTTGTATGCCTGTCCAAATAAATAAATCAAAATACGGAAAACCAAAATCTTTAATGAAGAGAGAAGACACCTTAGAATCCCAAGAAAAACATCCATTCTTGATTGAGATGGCTGGAAGTTGTGGATTTAGAGGTGGATTTGGAAGCAGAATTTTCTCTTCGGCCAGAAGTAGATCCTCCATACGCTTCAAGGATACCTTGGCATTTACCACCTGTCAATCAAGCTTCTTAAGTAACACAATAGAAAGAAAACCATAAAATTATAATTACTCATAAAATTATAACTATTATGCCATTTGCATAACCTTGCAGTTACAGATCTCATTACAGAAGTTAGAAATTGATAAGAAGATAGTTTTTCTCAAACTGAATTGGAAATAGATCGTACTAAATAGGAACTGCAGACAGGGGCATGCATGAGTTCCAAATGAAAATAATCACAGCTAAAAATTTCATTTTCAGACAACACGAGAGCATGTCTCCGCTACCTTACCTTTTGAACAACCGGAAAATATATACATATAAAATATATATATATATATATAAAAGAAACAGACGGGTATATTTCATCAATAGAAAACAATCTAAGGGCAAGGGGTTGAGAAGACCCCCTCCCCAAAGCACTAGTGAAGAAGAGCCTTTCAATTGTTAAAAATCATCAAGGAAGTTATAATTACAAAAAGATTTGGTATGGTTATTGCACCACCAAGAGGTTGTGTGTTGAACAACAGTCCAAAGAGAATCAAAAGAAACATACTTATCTTAAAAAACTCTATTATTCCTTTCCTTCCAGACGTACCATAAAAGAGACCAAGAAGCCCACCTCCATGTAACTTTCCCTTTACCTACGAAGGCAAAGCAATCAAGCCCATCAAGCAACCAATCATATACTTTGTTTGGAAGGCAGCACTTTGTTAGAAACCAAGGTAGTATGGGATTGTCCCACATTGGTTAGAATGTAATGACCAATGTGGTACTTAAGTGGCTTGGCTTTTCCACCCCAATAGCTGGCTTTTGGAGTGTAGTTCTCCAAGGTGCTTAAGTACCTAATAATTGTATCATAGCCGATTGTTGACATTCTGGAGTGGAACCGCGGAGGGTTCTAACCGGGTGTGGCCGAGTGAAGCAACGCCGGAGTAGCTGCCGGGACATCGGCTTTCCAAGTATGGGGTATTGGTAGGAACCAAGGTAATATGGGATGCCTGTGTCCCACATTGGTCAGAATGGGATGATCAATGTGGTACTTAAGTGGCTTGGCTCTCCCACCCCAATAGCTGGCTTTTGGGGTGTTGTTCTCCAAGGTGCTTAAATACCTAAGACACTCCAAACAAAAAGTTCTAAACAAAAGAGTCCATCCCTTAGTAGCAAAATCACAATGCAGAAATAAGTGATCAAGAGATTTCTCGTCTTTCAAGCAAAGGCAGCAAACGGAGGGGCCTAGAGCGGTATTTTTAAACTACCTTTGAAGCTTGTCATGAGTATTTAAGACTTTATAAGCAAGGGACCAAAGGAAGAATTTGACTTTTTGGGGGATATTAAGCTTCCAAACAAGATTCACCAAAGGAAAGGTGGAGGAGGAGGTTCTCTTAGTGACATTCAAAAACGTAGCTTTGGTAGTAAGCTTCCCCGAGGAGTCAAGCTTCCATTTAAGGCAATCGTGACCATCTTGAGGCGCTCAAGAGTTTAAAACTTCCAAAATAGCCACCATATCACCCAGCCCTCTATCAAAAACATTTCTCCTAAGGCCCAAGTTCCAGGTTTGACTGGAAGCACACCAGCAATCTGTCCATCCTTTTTTAAGGTAAAGTAAAGATATCAGGGAATTTCTGTACAAGGGGTTGAATATCACACCAGCTGTCCACCCAAAATCTGATTCCTCTCCCATCACCTACAATAAACTCAGTGAACTCAAAGAACTGCTCTTTATGCTTTAAAATGCCAGCCCAAAGTCTAGTTTTCTTTCCCTTCTTAGGCATATTTGAAGTCCATCCGTGAGCATTGATACCATAAATAGCCCCAATTTTACGTCTCTAGATAGCATTCTCCTCTTGGCAGAACCTCCAAAGTCATTGCATAAGGAGAGCTGTGTTTTTTTTTTTACGAAGGGACCCAATTCCAAGGCCACCATAAATAGTTGGGAGAGAGGTTAATTCCTATTGACAAGGTGGGATGTAGGGTTGCAGGGGCCCCATCCCAAACGAAATCTCTAATGATCTTTTCTAGCGGTTGATAATGTCAACAGGAGCTTGCATTTAAGAGAAGTAGTAGCAAGGAGGACTACTGAGAACCGATTGGGCTAGAGTCAGCCTACCACCTTTAGAGAGGGAAATTCCTCTCCATCTGTCCACCTTTAGATTAAGCCTCTCTTCAAGCGACTTCCAAGCTTCCTTAGCACTATGCTTGCCTCCAATAGGAAAGCCCAAGTACGTGAATGGGAGAGATTCCATCTTGCAACCGAATTTTGTGGCATGAAAATTCACTTCCTCTCTATCAAAGTTGATGCCAATGATTTAAGTTTTAGTAACATTGAGAATAAGCCCCGACCCCAAAAGAAGCAAGTTGACAACAAGCCACCAAGCCAAGAGGTTACCATTCTCCTAAGAGCAAAAAAGAAGAGTGTCATGGAAATGGGTTAAATCTGAGGGCATAATACCAAAAGAGAAACCTCTGACAAACTTCCTTTCATTGCAAAAGTAAAGGAGGCTACTGAGGGCATCCCCCACAAGAGCTATACACACACACACACACATATATATATCTTAATGAAAGATCTGATTATCAACTGTTCGCTAGAAAAATGGACGATCATAGCTCTAAAACGAGCTATTATAAGTGTTAATAGTTGTTTGCCTGCCAAATTTGAAGGTAACTAGCTGAACTTGTAAACTAAAACAAAAACAGCTATTTACATAATAACCAGGTATGCAAACGTCCTTAGCTCATAGGGATTGATACTTTTTCTTTTGTTATTGACCCCTTCTATGTTCTTTTTGGGATTTTCCCTTAATAGCCTCGTGTCACAAGGGTGTTAACAGCTTCCTTGAATCCTCCTCTATTGAAATGAATTCATACTCCTAGTTTGTTCTTTCTTTCTATGTTTTGAGTCCTTGTTAGCAGAAATTTTGAAACAAGTCTCTTAAGTTGTCGCTCAAGTTTAGGAGCCATAGTCATGGCCTCTGTCAATCATGCTTGGTTGTAGGTCCTCTCCTTTTGATTGTTCAATCTCAACCAAGAAATATAGTGGGCTAGTTACTGGTATATCGTTTCAGCCTAATTGTTTCTTAATTGAGCCTACATGATTGCTCTGTACCCTTGCTAATCAATGTTCTTTCCTCATCTACAATTTTGATACAGCTCATATAAGAGCTGTCTGAAGTTTGTAGGAAAAGCCTTTCCTTCATCAGCGCCCCCACAGGCATATCAGATAAGTTGTCTGTCAATTATCCTGCAATTGAATTGAAAATGCATCATGCCAGCACAGCGGCCTCAAGTGTTAAGGCGACTAATTTCACTTTGTGATCCTCCAGGCTATCGATATAAGGCAATGTTCAGCCAGTCTAAAATATTTCCATGTCATATCTAATCTTCCATCAAAGGTCGGCAATCATTTGTTCACCCTCTCGCTGGATCTTGCCATCTGAGATCCAGGTTACCCCTTCTCCAAATTCCAAATTAGTCATTTAGCTCAGTATCCTCCTCTAATTCATCAAGACCAGCATCCCAGTTCCTATTTTGTTGTACAGATGACATGTTGCAATTTAAGCAAATCAATTCCACTATCAGCTATGTAATTTGGACGCTCTTACCAATCATGTCAAATCTTCTTGCATCCAATACAGTTCAGTTTTCTGGCACAAATCAGCTCTGAATCTCATTTGATATGATGATTACATCCGATCCTGGATGGTAGCTCGCCGCGGCAATTGGAAGTAGGCGGAGGAGTTTACTTTGTTTACTAACACAGCTTCTCACCCTCCACCCCCACAAAAAGAGGGAAGAGAAAGAGAAGAAACAAACTAAATAACAAAAATAGAAAGGGAAGTGTGATAATGGGATGCATAAACAAGAAACTCAAATGCCAACAGCCAAATGACAAGCTCATATCTAAGCCAAAAATGGTTTAAAAGATAAATTTTGAAAGCAAATAAGAGATAGAACCTGAGTTATTATATTAGGAAGCAGGAACAGAGGAAACCGCAGCACTGCAAATAGAGAAAGTGACGTAAAAGCCCTAGATGGAGTCAAATCTCCCCCAAGAACCGTGAACAATCCAAAAGCAGCCACAGTCACCAAAACAGGGATGCTATTCAATATAAATCCATTAAGCTGCAAAAATGAATATGATCATTAAAATATAGATGTGACAAATGGAGAAAGAAGTTCACTTCATTTGTATAATTGATAATTCATTGTCATTGTAAAATTGTTAAATTATATATCAGTGTATAGCAGACAAAATACCCTTCACTACATCAGAACGGAACCCATAAAAATAAAAGAATCCCCATGTGTGTGTGTGTGTGTTTTCCTAAAAAGTAAATAAATCTAAGGGAAAGTTACCATTTTGGTCCCTAAGTTTTTACTTATAGGTCGCTTTGGTCCTTTGAGTTTTTAAAACATACCCTTTTAGTCCCTAAGTTTAATGAAATAGGTCTAAAATGTCCCCCAAACTAACAATTCTGTTAAATTCAAATAGAAAGATGATTGAATTGATGACAATGTTTTTAATGAAAAGAGACTAACGCTCAAAATACAAAGAAACAAACAATATATCATTTATATTTGTAAGATTTTTTCTCTTATTGATAGTTGGTTTTTACACTATATAAGAAGGCCTTGTATTTTATCTATTGTATAGAAGAAATACATTAATATTTTCTTCCCAAATTCAAGTATTCCATTAAAAGGTCAAGTGGCAACCTTAACTATACATTTTTGTTTCTTTCATAGGTAACACAATGAACAGAACATAGCATTTAAAAATAAAGAAATAAATAACATACCGCACCAAGAAGTGATGCCTTACGGAACCATGACAACTCGTCATCTCGAATACTTTGTACTTTTGACTGAAAACTACTCTCCCATGCATAACATCTGATCCATTTCCGAAAATCAATAAAATTCAGGAAGTTTTAGATAATAAAGAGTTGAGTATTTTATTCTTATACTGCATACTTCACTGTGTCCATTGCAGCTAAGATCTCATTCATGAGACCAATTCTCTTGTCTGTACGTTGTAATCCCTCTTTGGATTGTTTCTGCAATCTGCTGATCACAAGTGTCTGTAACCACAAAATACAATAGTATAAATATTAGATATGTCTGGTATGGGATCATGTTGAGAGGTAAGCAAAATACTAACTAATGGGTTCAACATCATGCAAAACCTACTTCCTTAAGATGTCAATGGATGCATGACGATACCAGATCATAAGTACAGAAATAAATGCACTCAAAAATTAATCAATTGCCAAAATAGGGGTCTAAATAGCACCTCCTGCACTATGAAGCGTGTGTATCATTTACATTACGGATAATACAATAAATCAGCTACCAACGGCAGAAGACAAATGAGGAAGGTTGGTCAAAATATGTGGATGCCTCCTCCCAGATACATACATAATCAACTTTTCATATAATGATATAGAGAAAAAATGCTAAAGTAAATTTATCGGTAATTTTAAAATAAAAAAATTGAAAGGGGTCAAAATTTATCATGTTGAACCAGGAGAACTCAACAAAAGTGCATAATCAAATAGTTTCTTACAAAAAGATATAGTAGTAAAGTTATACTGTTTCTATGAAACCAAAAGGTCAAATGAAAAATTAACAGTGATGTGGGATTTTGAATTGAGAAAAATGGTTGCTTTGAGCATGATTTTGGAGGACAGGGGGATAGATGGTAGAAACCAAGAAGGGAATATGAACATGATACATTTGTGGAAGAAGAAAAGCTGAGAAATAAGTTACAGAGAGGCCCGAGTCTTTAATTTCTCGCAGCCTTCCTTTCACTTAGACATCAGATTACATAATCTCTTTTCTTTAAAGGGAGTACATAGTCTCTCAAATCTACAATTATTTAGCACATTGATAATTCAAAAAAGCTCTCCAAACAAAAAAAAAATACAGACAAAAATCTATTGGTTGTGTATCATAACACAGATACACTGCATAAGAGAAAGAAACCCAAATTAAAATGTAAGAAGTACTTTATTAGAAAAGCCGTCAAGCATTGAGATTGCTGATTCCAAGTCTGGTGTCAAGGAAGCATGAAGGTAGAAACCAAATTTAATTTTCGAGCTTCAATTCTTACATTTGCTTTAGAAACTATTTAGACATTAAGAGCTGTTAGATACATACCTGTATGGGAAACAAAAGAACTAGCAGCGATGAACCAAAAAGTGCAGAGACTCCCAACTGCTGGTAAAGAAGAACCATTGCAATGATAATACGAAATGGAGCTGACCATAATGAATGAAGTGACTGGGTTATTAGCTGGATACCAAGACCAAAAAAAAAAAAAGAAGAAAAAAACCTACGGTAAGTTTTAGCATTTGATTAGAAAGATGATTTTTTTTCTTTTCTAGAATAGAAATTCATTCTATAAGACATGACTAAATAAACAAGGAAAGAGAATATTGGGAAGTGAGAACTTGCAATTACGTAGCCATAGAAATATATATGGGAAAAAAGAAAGTATAAGATCTGACCATTCAGATTTAAAATCATGTGTATACCTCCTTATATGGTTTGTATATGATTTTTTTTTCTTTTTATATCCGTGAGTGTCCAGGCTGGTTTTAACCTTGATTAATCTCACAAAACAATCCACCTACTTGATGCTACATCATTTGGCTTCCATGGATTAAACTCATTCCTTCTAATCCCTACAAGATACCATAGTCCTTATTCAATAGGTCAACCCAAGATGGTTAAATGAACCTATAAATCAATTTTTGTGCCAATATGTTGTTTTCAAAAATACTTAGAAGGTTATCTATTTTCTATAAATCTAAGTTTAACTACTTTGACTTACAAAGTAGTAGCTAAAGTACTAGTGGAGAGGCTGAAAAAGGTAATGTCAAGTATAATAGAGGCTTCACAAAGTGCTTTCATTGAAGGAAGGCAAATATTAGACCCAATCCTCATAGCAAATGAAGTGGTTGAAGATTATCGCTCCAAGAGAAAAAAAGGGTGGATTTTAAAACTTGATCTAGAAAAAACCTTTGATCGTGTTGATTGGGAGTTTCTTGAAAAAAATCTTGTTGAAAAGAATTTCGACTCAAGATGGATAATGTGGATGATGGGTTGTATTTCTAACACAAAATTCAAAATTTTTATAAATGGAAGACCTCGTGGTAGAATCCAAGCTTCAAGAGGAATAAGGCAAGGTGACCCTCTTTCTCCTTTCCTTTTTCTATTAGTCAGTGAAGTCCTAAATGCACTACAGTCCCAACTTCATGAGAAAGGTAAGTTTGAAGGCTTTATAGTTCGCAAAGATAGAATTCATGTTCCTCTCTTGCAATTTGCGGATGATACTCTAATTTTCTGCCAAGATGACAAGGAAAAGCTTAGAAACCTAAAGAAAATACTTGAACTCTTTGAGTGGTGTTATGGGTTGAAGATTAATTGGGAAAAAATCAGCCATAAGCGGCATCAATATTGACCATTTTAAGCTACAATCAGAAGCTGCCATTCTGAACTGCAAGACTGTCTCTCTTCCATTCATGTACCTCGGTCTTCCATTAGGTGGCTACCCTAAACAATTGGCTTTTTGGCAACCAGTAATTGATAAAATTCAAAGTAAATTGGACAAATGGAAGAGATACAATCTTTCAAGAGGAGGTCGCTCCACCCTTTGTAAGTCGGTTCTTTCTCATATCCCAACTTATTATATGTCACTTCTCCTGATGCCAGAAAAGGTGGTTCGAATTTTAGAAAGACTTTTAAGAAATTTTTTATGGGAAGGGCATTCCGGAAGCAAAATAAATCATTTAGTAAAATGGGACCTTGTTTCTCGTTCTCAAGAAGATGGTGGTCTCGGTATTGGTGGCTTGAAACTCAGAAACCAAAGCCTTCTAGCGAAATGGGGGTGGAGGTTCATCAATGAGGAAAATAATTATAAGCATCCATGGAAGAAGTAAGTTTGGTTGGCACACCAATGGTAAAACTACCAACAGCCTTAGAAGCCCTTGGATCAACATCTCAAGATCTTGGCTAAAAGTAGACTCCTTGGCAGCCTTCAAAGTAGATAATGGTGAAAGGGTAGGTTTTTGGTGTGACCCTTGGTTGGAAATTGTTCCTTTAAAAGACTCATATTCCTAGTCTTTTCTCCATCTCCACCAAGCCTGAACGCTCATTACAAGACTATGGGATGAGACATCAACTTCTTGGTCTTTCCACTTTAGAAGACTGCTAAAAGATAAAGAGGCAGAAAACTTCCAGCTCCTGACTGAAAAGCTTTCCCACTCTAAACTTAATTCGCTTCCCGATAAAAGAAGGTGGTCTTTAAAACCAAGTGGGATTTTTTCAGTCAAGTCTCTTGTAAAGCATCTATCCTTCTCCTCCCCAATTGGACCGCTACTAGAATCAGCCTTATGGAAGTCCAAGAGTCCTAGAAGGGTTAATATACTGATTTGGATCATGCTGAATGGCTTGCTTAACAGTGCAGATATTCTTCAACGGAAACTACCTACTCATTATATTTCTCCACAGGTTTGCTCTCTTTGTTGGATAAACTCAGAATCTCTCTTACACTTGTTCTTCCAGTGTTTTTGCATAAAACTGTTGGATACGTTTATTTAAGTGCTTCAATGTTAGCTGGGTTCTTGACGATGATTTTAAAGCAAATGTGCTTCCAACTCTTAATCAGTCCAAAATTGAAGAAGAAGCCAAGATTACTTTGGGTCAATGCAGTTAAAGCTTTGTTATCAAAATTATGGTTCAAAAGGAATCAAAGAGTGTTTCAAGACAAAGTATCTTTTAGCTCCTTTAAATTTGATATCGCTCTTATCAATGCCTCCTCTTGGTGCTCTCTCTCCAAAGCTTTTAAAGATTTCTCCATTCAAGACATCAGTCTCAATTGGAACGCCTTCATCTTCCCGCTTTCTTGATCCTGTAACTGCCTAGTTGTGGCATCTTTTATTTTTCAGATTATCTTTTTGTTGTATGCCTTTAAATAGGCAAGGTCTACTCAATTTTGTACTCAGCTATTGAATTTCTGTTCTACATTTTAGGAGATGATGAGAATGCTATGGAGGTGTTAACCTAGTTGAGATGTCCTGGTGCATTTGTTGATCCTTTTTTATTAGTTTTGTTCTCTATGGTTTATTTCCTTTCATACACTTGTAACATCTTTCATTATCTTAATGAAGTGGGTTGTTTCTTGTTCAAAAAAAAACTGATGGAAGATGAACAAATATAGATCATGATAGTAGCAATGAAAATTCCATGCAACAAAGGAAAGGAGACCAATATCTTCATTGGCATATCCATCCACGTGCAATCATTACTCGATAATTTCAAGAGAGAGAGAATCCTTTTTAGACTAGAGTCTAGAAATCTCCATAAATCTCCATCCAACCCTTCGAGTGACTGCAATGGGATTCAATCCCATGATCACTTTGGTTGAGTCCAAGATCATCCCAAACCCATGGGTGTAGACATCATTATTCATTAGCAAACTTTCTAGAAGTGGCAAATTTTGAAAATCAATATGCATAACCAAGTATAAGTGTTAAATCACTAATTGACCCAAAAACGTAAGTTGAAGGGTGAAGGCAAATTTAATATTTTATCATCTAACGCTCTCTCTCACTTGTGGGCTTGAGAACCAACAAGTGAAAATCAATATTAACTTGGGAGGAAATAACATTGCGGGGTTTGAACATAGAACCTCCTAGACCACTTACTCTGATACCATTTTAACTCATCGATTGACCCAAAAGCTTAAGTTGATGGGTGAAGGCAAATTTAATATTATATCTTACCAAAAGCTTAAGTTGATGGGTGAAGGCAAATTTAATATTATATCTTTTAACACGAAGCCCTATGAAATGCATTTTATATTCGAATATGAAATTTAAATGGGGAAAAGTGCATAGGGAAGAACAAAAGGAAAATATATAAAGAAATTAAAGTATATAACATATATATGCAATACATATATATATTGCATACACATCATAAAAGAGTATGAAAAGTTGAAAATGCCTGAAGTGTCTCAGCATCAGTAGTCATTAAGTTTGTTATCTTTCCCGTCGAAAACGTCTTGCGGGCCTCGTGAGTTAACCTCAGAGATTTGCGAAAAACAGCTGCAACCTAAAAATGGATAAATAAGCATAGCTGTATTAGGATAACCTTTCTTGAACATACCTTTGTGCTTAGGACAGGAACTAAAATAATGAATCTAAGCATATGGAACCAATATGGTAGACTAACTTACCTTTATAGCAGTTAAATGAAAGAGCCAAAAGCCACAAAAAAAGAAAGGAAAAAAAATAAAAAATAAAATAAAATAAAATATTGCATGTAAGGTCATGATGCTGAATAGGGCTTAAAAGCAAACAATAAATGAAGATCTTGAAAACTAAATACAACCTTAGTACTTCTCTGATGCATTACATTGAATTTTAAAATATAACAAATTTGAAGGTGGATCCAATCCAAGGCGATAAAAAGGCACCATTGTCATCCCAATTCCTCAGCCAAGGTGAGAGGCCATATATTTTGCATCAATGAACCTTCTCCAAGGGGGTGACTTTTCATTTTGGTACCTCCATAGCCATTTAACTAGAAGGGAGGAGAATTCTCCCATCTTACCAAATAAAGGCCTGATTTTCGGTGCTGCCTTTCCAAAGAATGCTTCTAAAAGTTTTATCGTGAGATCGATCAAATCACTTTCAAAGACATGGAGAAAAGATATCATATTATTTCAAATACTAAACGATAGAGGATCCATTTTAAATACCAAACTATTATTTTGAAAAAGAAAGAATATAACATTGGTTCCAAGGACTAGAAAAAGCTCACTCAGCAAAAATATCCTCCACTCAAAGAGCCAAACTTGCATTATTATAAAAGATAAAGAGAGATCATCATGGCAACATTTCACATTGGTGATAACTGATAACCAAGCATATGTAAGACATAAGGTCAAAATTACCAAGGTTGACCTCACTCGATAACCAACACGCATCACATTCTGAAAATACTGTGCTTCACATAACACTCCAATGATCTGTATCCAAAGTGAAAACCCATTAGATGTGTCCTACATGTGTAATCAAACTGCAGTCATGCAACTTGTGCCAAAATGAGCCAATTGAAGTCATATATGACATGAGTAGGACAACTACATGTTCTAAGCTAGATCAAACAAGAAACTAATACCAAGTTAGTTGTGAGAGGAATATAATATTATCTATATTAAGAATATAAGAGCTAAGTTAGGTCTTTCATAGGAAAGACTGTTGCAAATTAAAAATAAATAAATAAAAAGATAACACTATTATTAAATATTGAAAACTAATACTTATGGTCAATAATTACAATAATATAATGCAATCAAAAAATTTGTTTTGTTTAGTACAACAAATGTGGGAGTATGGAAATTTGAACCTCCGACCTAAAGATGTCATTGCCACTGAGTTATACATGTTAGCCAAAATTCCAAAATCTATGTTTGGCATATTAACAAATTTATAATTTTATAAGATGTGTCAAAATAATAAGATATGTCATCTTTCGAAGTCATGATGGATACATGTTAATACCAAAGACTAACCTACTTATTGACATGCATAGACTTGGCAAAATAGGACAAGAATTTGGATCATACCACTCCAGCAAATATTGAGAAAGCATAAATGTAACCAATTTGAGATGGATCTCCACGCTGCATGGACTGCAAGTATTCAAAAGAAATACGTGAACAAATACAGGGACAAAATTAAACAGGAAAACTTGCTTGACGGTGTTTACAAAGTTAAACTCTCATGGTAATATAGATGCCTAATCAATACCCATCTAACTGAATTATGTGCCAGTGCTAAGCACTAACCAAGATAACAAGCAAGTATCGAGTAATAAGACTTTCTTATGACCAATTATTTATCCATATATGAATTGGTTATAGTTTTTTTTAATAAGAAACAAACTATTAATTGATTAATGGAAATGATAAATTTTTCAAGATACGAACTCTGAAAGAAGTGAAAAAGGAAAAATGCAAACACAAATCAAAGAAACTTGAGAAAAACTAATAAAGGATCTTCAGTTAATACAGATATAGGGGTATAAGACTTGAATAAATTAGAAAATGAACACCATCGTTTTGAACTTAGCAATATCGAAATGCTCCAACCAAGTAGTTTTAATTAAATAATGCATCTTCAAGGTTTAATTCTCTAGATAAAATAAAGTAAAAGTAGTTATGGTACTTAACTAAATTAATGACCCACTCCTGTGGATCATACTCAAATTCAATCACTATTTAAAACTTGACACTGTGCACCTGCAGTTTTCCATGGTGTAACAATCACGCAACATAGTGTAAATAGTGTGGGTTACTATTTGCAGATTTGCTAGGAGTGAAGCAAATGTGTCAAGTTTTATGAGTCTAGTAAAGTTTGATATAGAGAAATTTGATGGAATGATCAACTTCGGAGTATGGTAAGTGTAAGTCAAGGATGAGATAATACAATTTAGGTTACACAAGGGCTTGAATGAAAGAATGAACAATGATACGCCTGAAGAGTTAAGTGGCGATGGTGGTCCAATGGAATCCAAGGGTGATTCTAGCGAGGTTCAAACAAGAAAGTCTTTGAGCAGAAGACTGAAAACAAGGAAAAAAAAAAGAGTAAATTTGTCAAAGAGCTTTGGATCGAATGTTGACTCTGTCTTTCTTGTTAAGGGAGACAATGACTTCCTCTGAAGAAAGACGAAATTCATCCTTATGGTATATCTGCTTTACCATGATAGAGGATGATGTAAGCAGTTGACAAGTTTGCACATGGGCACTGGCTTGGTTGTTATGTTAGATGTGTGGTAGAAGTTGTATTGATGGCTGAAGAACTTCCAAGTAAGCCAAGTAAGTGGAAGTTGCACCATAAATTTCAGCAAGGTTTATCGACATGTAACGAAATAGTAAAATCTTGGAAGGTGGTATTTCAAGTGGTCTACGTTTGTGATGAACTGAGTTATAATTCTCTGAGCTGAGAATTATGATTATCGATGAAGACAATGGTTGCAGCCAAAAGCTGTGAATTCTTCAAATATCTTGCCAAGGTGGAATTTGTTGGATTTTACCAAAATATTATAAGACCAATTGACCCACATCTGAAAGGTTCAATAAAGTGATGGGCTCCCAACATTAATATATATATATATGTATGTATGTATGTATGTATAATAAAATAAATTAAAATAAATTNAAATAAATTATATATATATATATAAAAAAAATAAACTATTAAAAATAAAAAATAAAAAATAAAAAAACTTTGTCTTTGGTTTCAAATCATCCCAATTTGAAGCACTTTAAGCTTGGTATATATACTAGTTCAGTTGTGTGAGAGGGTATAATGCTCTGACAGAGTGCTCTTGTAATTGGGGTGGAAGAAAGATTTATATGTGATGGTAATAATTTTTCACATAGTGGAATTTTTTTTAGTTCGTGGTTTTTTCACAGATAGAGATGTTCAATTTCCCCACGAGGACGGAGATTTCACGATTAGGCGGGGAATGGGGGAGGGAGTGGGGGAAAAAATTCCCCGTGAGCTAAACGGGGATGGGGACGGGGAATGCATTCCCCGCCCCGATTAGCTTTTACATATTTATTTAGTATAGTTATCTAATGTTATGTTATTATTATTATTATATAAATATTACATTTAAATTTCAAATTTGATTATTTATTGGAAAACATAATGAATATGTTTAAATTGAATGTTTAAATTTAGATTATATATGTGAATAATTTGATTTATATTTATTTCTTTCTACTAAAAAAAAATAATTAGTTTTTTTAAGCCAAAATTTAAGTAATTTATCTTTAAATTCAAATTGTCATATAAAACTAACCATAATAAACAATTTAGTGATAAAGTTAATTATTTAAGTAAAATTTGCTCAGATTAGTGATTTAAATTAATTAGTTTTTTATAAATAAAAAAAAAAGTAACGGGAAAAATTCCTGGGGGAATCCCCGCCCCAATCCCCGTGGGGAATTTTACAGGGATGGGGAATAAAATGGGGAGTAGGGACGTGGATGGGGAATGGCATCCCCGGCCCCACCCCGCCCCGTGGACATCTCTATTCACAGATTTAGAGTTTTTCCGCATTAATTCTTGTGTTCCTTGTTTTATTGATTTCTTTTAATTTCTCTGTTTATGTTTATTCCTTTGGTAGAAGTGAGATTTTTTCCTAACACCAAGGAGGTCTACATTTTCCTTTTTATAACCTTGAGTATCGAGGTCAAATCACCTAATCCCACTATACTTGGTTGCCAAAGGAATTTATAGAATATTAAATCTTAGGTAGATGGCCACCACGGTTTGAACTCATTTCCCTTAAGTTCTTTATTATTTAGGATCCTTATTGACCATTAGGTCAATCCATGGGGATTTATCAAAAAAAAAAGTCCATTACCCGAAGCATGTCATATATTACTTTCTTGCAATCAATCAAATATGATTGTCCGTTTACATAACTCATTAGAAACCTAAACTTTTAGGTTTAAATCGTCATTTTGGTTCCTTGTACTTTTAGGTTTGTTCAATTTTGGTCCCCGAATGCCGTGTTTGCTTCGTTTTGGTGACTAAACTTTCAGATCTCTATTTTAGGCCGTGAAGTTCCAAAAAACAATTGTTTTGGTCCCTACTATATCAATTTTTCACCTAATGTTCACTTACTCAATACTCACCTCCAACCTACAAGGACATTTTTATTTTCTTTCATGTGCTTGTATAGCATAGCTAAGCATCTCCATAGACTGCCTTTCTTTTAGAATCCACGCGAAGTACAATATAACTTCTCATTAGTATTAACTTTTTGCTAGCCTTTAAAGGCTCATCAATTTTGTTGGATGTGATGAGGGTGCTATGGGGATGTCAACCTAGTTGAGATGCCCGGGTGCGCCTGCTGATCCATTGGTTTCTTTTTAGTTATTTGTATTTGCCTTTATTTCCAAGTACACATCTCTTGTACTAAATCTTAATGATTAATAAAGGTTGTTTCCTTTTTAAAAAAAATACAATATAACTTCAAATTTTTCATTTCTAGGAGGATAACTTGTCAACATTTTTTTCAGCAACCTTTCCCACCCAATGTCACAGAAAAGAAAATGTTTATTTTCTTTAAATTAAACTATTAATAAAAGTGCCCGTCCCCGTGGACCAGTTATAACTTATAAGTTATCCCTCTTGAAGTATTTGTTGGGGAAAATTCTACCTCATTCCAAACAGGATGACGTAGAAAGTGAAAATTCAGGCAGGCCTAAAATGCCTTCAAAGTTTCAACAAATCAGCATTCGTACACAGTGCTATCAAAAACAATAAATGGTATGTGAAGCGAGTTCACAAATAGAACTACCAAGTATCAAATGTTTAATGGTGAAGAAAAAGTATAATGCACCAGCAAAAAAAGACCCCACCAACCTCGAGAAGTTTATTCAAGATGACAGGCCCCACAAATTGAGAAAGATCATTGCCAATCTGCAAGTCTCACAACATGTTAGTCAAACAGAAAGGACAAGAATAATGCAAAAATACAAGAGTTGAATTCAATTTTCCTGTGAGCCTCTTTAATACTATCATTTTTTTTATAAGATGGAAAATATGCTCCCTTCAAATTAAGGATAGAAATATAATGTTTCTTTCAGCTAAACCAGTGAGCAGTCACAATAACAATTACTGAGGCTAAAAAATGTTCAGATATTGGGTGCATTATTGCATGTTTCAATTTTGGTGACCAAATATTTGTTCATAAATGGATACATTTGTTTAGAACACTCCAAATAATCTACTAAATTCAAGGTGTAGATCATATTACCTTCCAAATGCCACCCAACCAAAACCTATTGAATGGAAAAGAGAGAAGAGAAAATTAAAGAAAGACAATGTAAAGAATAAGCAGCAAAACCAGTAGTATTCCTATCACAAAAACTAAAAGGAAGTAGCACATATCCAATTCATTTTCAGCACTTCACATAATACACCTTTAGTAGAAATCTGACAATCGTTAGTTTTGTTAAAAATAAATAACTGAGAAAGTAAGTTTGTATCTTTTGTTTTTACCTCTTATAATCCATTACATTTGGAAGCATTAATGCATATATAACTGAATGAAATTATCAGATTGAGTCTCTCCACTACTCATGACCTAATATTTCCCGGGGAGAGGAACATCATGATGTTGTCATGAACAGATGGAATCTTAGCCCTTTCCTTTTTCATTGCCCCAGTGAGTACAAGTTCAATAGTGGAATCAACGTGAATCATGATAGATTTAACTCACAAAATATACTGGATTATGTTTGACCCAATACCCCATTAAAGAAGTAACTCATTTCTCCTAGAAGGATTATTTAACCTCAGCTAGTTTTTTTTTGTCTAATCTCCTTTTTCTCATCAATATTTTTCCAGAAAAAGAAACAAACGTTCAATTGATTAATGATTAATGAAAAGAAACAAAACAATGTTCCAGGGGTACAAACAGAAGTGTTCAATATAATTATTTGATTGTGGCACCAGCGGTTTTGAACCCATTATTTAAACATGGATAATCGACCCCTATTTGATTATTTGGTTTTTGAAAAATGTTCTTGCTTTCTCAAGATTCTTAATTGTCGTTTTCATCTATCTTTCTTATGTAAATATTTGAATTCTCAGTCAAATTTCAAAAACAAAAACCAAGTTCTAAAAATTACTTTTTTAAGTCCTGTTTGGTAACCATTTGGTTTTTTATCTTTTGTTTTTTAAAATTAAACCTATAGATACTACTTCCACCTCTAAATTTCTTTCTTTGTTATCTACCTTTTACCAAAGGTTTAAAAAACTAAGCCAAATTTTGAAAACTAAAAAAGTAACTTCTAAAAGCTTGTTTTTGTTTTTGGAATTTGGCTAAGAATTCAACCATTGTACTTAAAAAAGATGCAAATCATTGTAAAAAATGTGGAGGAAATAAGCTTAATTTTCAAAAACAAAAAACTACAAACGAAATGGTTAACGAACGGCCTTAGTTTTCAAATTTTAGCTTTAATTTTTTGTCTATAAAAATTTGGCTTTCAATTTAAAGCTTTTAAATTATGCTTTGATTTTGAAAATACTCCTAAAATAAATTATGTATGAATGTCTCCTGATGTTCTGAAGGCCTAGTGACTTAAGCAAGTTCCTTCACTCGAACTAGTCATTGGAATTGTCACATTCACTAATCCCTAAAAATGATACATTGGAAGAATCTTTTTGGCTCAAAAGACTACAAAACATAGAAACCAACAAATGGAAGTGGTGTTTTCAAAAATAAATAAATAGCAAAAAAAACATTTAAAAAAATACCCCGCCAAAGTTTGCCTTACAAGTTATAAACTATCTTGCTGTTTTATAACTTCAAAAACTAAAAATAAAAAGTAAAGACAAACTATAATGTATTGAAAAGACATTAATCTAAAGAAATATTCTTTGACTACTGTAGCATTCACAAATACTTCAAATTTACAAAACATGTCATTGACAATTACCGATAAATCATTTAAATATTTATGTGCCCTCTGTCTCTCTCAAGAATTATCAGCTCATTAATACATTGAAAGTTTACAACTTTCATCCAACAAAATAAAATTTTACTTCATAAGTTCACTTTGTCTTTATTATTCATTAATTCAAACTATAACAAATTCCAAATATTACTTTTTAAAACTTTCTGATTTTTTTTCATAAATATTATTAAATAATACTCCAAAAAATTTATGATGTTTTATTGCCTTAAAAATAATAACAATATATTCAAAACAGCTATGTTTAGTCACTTGTTTAATCAACAGTTGAAAAAGGAAGTTTAAGAAATTTATTGAGTAAATTCAATATCGTCTTTACATACTCGTTGATTATTTATTGAAAAAAGTGCATGTCATAAATAATACAAGTGTTGATGTACTAGTAGTGTCAACGAAAACTAGAAAAATATTTTTAATAAGAAACTAAAACAAAACAGAAGACTACACCTCCTAATAAATTGATAGTTTACCAAATATCAATCAAGAAACTACTGTTACTATTTATAATTAGAAACAGGGGAATAGCAATCCTTTCAAAAATAAACCATTTGCCACTCATATTCTACTTACCTTCCTCCAATGCTGCTGTTCAATCCTCTAAGAAGCCACGGTTTGGATTTTTGAGATTCTTCCACCCAAGCTTTCTGGAAGCTATGGAGAACGGTAAATAAGATCCAAAAAGAATGTGCAAGAAACGGCAGAAATTATGTTGAGAGAGACAAAAGAACAGACTTATTGTATAATGTTTCAGTTCGATCCCACGAATCCAATTTCCAGACGTCCTTCTCTGTGAGTGGCCTTTGGTATCCTAGCTTCAGTAAGGAATTCATCCATGCAAACGTAGTTTCTAGAATAAAGTAATCACAATTAGAAATGCAACATATATTTTTAAATAACAAAACAAATTGTTGGAAGAGCATCACGTCCATTCTTTAGATAACTGATTGGGTTGCCCAAGCTCAGGCTAAAACGGTTCCTTTTTAAATATCTTTGAGTTTTTAGACCAACTTACACACACTTCAACTTATCTCATAGAACAAGTAACTGAGGGTGAAATAATAGGAGGTATATATCTGCCAAGGTTAAGAATAAGATGCCAAAATAATTTCAAAGAGATCTTGATTTCATACCTCAAGGGCAAGTCTAGACTAGAAGAGGTAGTTATGTGGTCGACTACGATTATGCTTATGTGAATTCTCCATTCGCAGTATAATAGTTAACATAGGTACATGTTTGGTTTGTTATACTTAGTTATAATTATTTAAAATTGGTTTAACTATAAGTATGGTCTTGAAGCATTAGTTTTTTTTTTCATTTTTTTAATGAAAAGTTTCATATCCTTTTCATATATTATATATACATAAAAATATAGACACATGCACACACACATATACATACATGATACATGCATGTATACATATAAAATTATATTCCTGAACAACCAGGGCATGTTTAACCGTTTTCAATTTCGTGTCATATAGATCTTTGAAGTTTTAAACTGTCTAATGGCTCTCTAGATTTCCAATTATGTGTCTAGCAGATTCTCCCCTAAGCTATTAGACACGTTTTAAAATATACGAGATTGAACGGTCAGCACTTTATTAAAAACAAGATTCAATTTCATGTCTAATAAGTCTATAAATTGTTTTTAAAAAAATGTCAGATTGGTTAGAACCCCATTAGACATAACTAGATATTGTAAGGTACTAGACCCTTTAAAATTTCAAGAATGTATGATGTACAGGATTGATAGCACTCAAAATGTGCTATCATGTTCCACTTAATTCAATATTGTTCTTAGATTTTACGTGTTTGTCTCAAGATTATTCCTAGATTTTACGTGTTTATTTAATTATTTTATAGGTTGCGAGCACTTAAAGGGTAGAACGGGGTGTTAATGACGAAATGGAGCTAAAACGGGCCAAAACGGAGCTTAATTGCATCAACCGGGAAAGTGAAAGCCAAATTACCATTTTGCCCTGGGAGATGACGTAGCGGTGCCGACGCTGCAAGACAGAGAGCACCAACTTGTTGCAAGACGCAGAGCGTCGCGGCACTCCGAAGATTGCAGGCGTGTGCATGTTTAGCGCTACGGCACTGCGCCTTCTCCTCGAAAGCGGCAAATTGTAGAGTGCCACAGCGCTTCAGCATTTATATATATTAATTTTTAGCCACCTGGGTCATATTGTGTTGGATCCCAGCCAAATTCCTACTATTTTCTCTCCATTTTTCTTCTAGTTTTTTTATCTTTCATGTACCTAAACTCCACCTCTTGATTGGCATGTCGATGAGGAGCTAAGATACTCATTCTAGCTTAGGCGTAGAGTTCGTTTTCCCAATATTGTAACTCGAGAGATTTAGATCAATTGCATAATTCCATGATTTTGTCTTTGGGTTTTTTTTCTATCTTTCATGTTTATGATTATATCACTGCTGGAAGTTATATGACCATTAGCTAGGTATCGAATCGCAATAGGCGACATATAATTGTGATTCAATATTAAGTGGCAAAAGGTTAGATTAGCTTGTTATATTGTTCTAATCAACCTAGAAAGAACCATGATGAATATTAATTTAGGTTGTTCCTAATTGATATTCACCTTAGCATAATACCTATTTGTAATGTGGTTAGTTGTAATTGATTGTGATGCTTTTCATCTAATTAAATTGGCTAATTTGATTAATTGGACTCTCACCTAGCTTATCTAGGTAAGTTGGCTCAGTTGAGACAACATAGGAATTAATCTGATAATCTATGATCAAGTTATAATCCTGGGAACAACTCAGAAGCCTGAGCTAAATCATTGAATTATTGAATTTAACTTTGTTTATTTTTCTTGCATATAAACTCAATTTCCAAAACCCCCGGTTACCTTGGACTGTTTACAATTCAATTGAGAGATTCAAAGGTTCCCTTAGTTAGACCAGTTACTGTCTAATACTACTGAATTAGAATAGAAAGTGTAACAATTATTTGACTGAGTCAAAAGCCTCGACAACTTTCACCCGATCAAGGATTAAAAATTTAGAAACTTCTTGGTAAGTAGACACTTCTTAAATTTTAAAGTTCAATAACCAATTAGAGACAACCCTAAAGGCCTACGGATAAACTAATAATTTAGGCCCCTTTTGGTAACCATTTCGTTTTTTGTTTTTGATTTTTTAGAATTAAGCCTATTTCCTCCCATTTTCCTACAATGGTTTGCATTTTTCTTAAACACAAGAGTAGAATTCTTAGGCAAATTCTAAAAATAAAAACTACTTTTTTTTAGTTTTCAAATTTTGTCTTGGTTTTAAAAGAGGTGGGTAAAAAATAGATAACAAAACAAGAAATCTAGGTGTAAGAGGAATTTGTAGGCTTAATTTTAAAATTTTGAATTTTAAAGCAGTTAGAATGTTAACCATATCAGATTAATTCATTCCTCCAAATGTATAAAGGTTTTTTTTTCCTTTTTCATAAGAAACAATATTTTCATATGAACCACCATATTTGTTAGAACTATTGGCAGACAAAGGAGAGTTGCTCTCCTCTTAGTATTTTATAAACATAGTGTTTGCACGTAAAATTCCCCCTTCCCTAAGAAAATTTCTAGTTCTTCCCTGGCCAATACTTTATAACATCCATAAACATTATTTACGTCATTGATAATGAAAAACAACAATTTATCTCCTCATCTTACAAATGGGATTTTATGTAACAGTACTTACTTGAAAATAAATTTGCATGCCTCTCGGGGCATATACGTTCCTCTCCAGGAAGTTCTTCATATTCAACATCAACAGATTCACTATTTAGAGGCGTATGACCAGGATAAGGATCCAAGCTAGGCACATATACCACCAAAAGAACACCAAATAAAGCCTACAACAAGAAGAAAATTTCAGAAGAGAGCTCACAAGGTGGAATGAGAAATTTAATGACATAGATTTTTAATGTTACAAATAAAGTTATTTTAAAATTATTTAGAAAATACGCCCCTTCTGTAATGAACTCTAATTTAAACTCCAACGGGTTACTTTTGTAAAAGTTTCACTGCATTAATGAAAATATTTTGTTTCGATTCAAACTCAATATTCAGACCTTCTTTTTTTTCTTTTTAGGAAACGAAACTTTTCATTGATATGAGGCTAATGCTCAAAATAGGAGACGAAATTTTTCATTGATAAAATGCATAATTACAATGAGAATAGAAAAGACTACCAAAGCAACAACCCAACAAGTTTAAATCTTTAATCAAGACCAAAATACAAGCCACACAACCAACCCACAAAGAAAGCAGAAACTGAAACAAACCAGCAAGAAAAAACCTATTCGCAACACATACAGGACCAAATGAATTTTAAATCATGACTCCTAAATCAAAATACTAACATTACATATTTGATTTTCTTATTGTAATCCTAGATACTTGATTAAGCACACTAAATTATTTTATTATAAGTATAATATTCCACAGCTTTAAGCCTACGAAAAAAAATTAAACAAAGTTGTGTAGAAAAGAACTTCATTACAATGCAAGCTTGCATGGAGAGAGAGCTTTTATAGCTTTAACAGTCTAACACCAAAATATTGTTAAACACTTTGAGAGTATAGCCCATACCAAACAATTCACCGAACTACTCATTTGAGATCCTCATTTTTCTTTTCCAACCATATATTGCAAAATAATGCAGATGCTGTATAAAAGATTAGAGGCAGAAATAAACCAACCTGGACAAAGACTTCACTGATGTACCAATATAGGACATATCTGAAGAGACATAAGCAGAACCATTAATCAGTGGTTCAGTGTTATGTGCCAAAATGCAAGTTCAAGAAACTGGCTAAACTTTACATTTAAATTCCAAATCTGATTACTAGCTTGAGAAAATAATTAACAATCACAAGATTGATAGATTATCACAATCACAACAATGTCATCCCAGTCTGATATATGCTCTACATTACTAAATTCTATATCTACTTGTCGTATTTTACAATTATCTAAGAATTACATTCAGTTCAATTTCCGCCTAGAATCTTAATTGCTTTTATTTTCTTTACCTTTTTTTTTCAATTACAACAGACAAAATAATATCTCAGCTCCACTTTCTAATACTTTTTGCATCTTCTGAGGCAGAGTGTATTTTTAACTTTGACAACAACCAATGATTCAAAGACAGAACAGCAAGAACAATGCAGTAAGATGGCATCCAGCTATCATAAATAATTATAAGATTAAAATTAAAAATAATTCTTAAAAAAAAATAAAAATACCTCTCATAAAAGTCCTTCACGGAAAGAATTAGATTGAGCATTACAGCATCCGCTACTAATATATAAACAACTCCAAACCTTACGGTCCAACGAAATTCAAAAACATAAACTTTAGTTTCTACAACAAGCATTACAAGCATCAAGCACCAAGCAAGAGCCTGAATTATCAGGGCAACCACCTGAAACAAAAGGGCATAATGTTTAATGTGTGAACTCGATGATCTTTCACCCAATATGTCCAAAGATAAACAAAATTGTTTCTTCTTAGCTAATATATCAAAAACTTAAATTGACAATATCTCGATCTTTCTTACCCTGAAATCGTCTTTGGTTCTTAGAAGTGATATGGACCAAGGCACCATTTTCTCACCCCACACATCATATATCTTATAGCACCTCATATAATTTTTAGCTTTTTAAATAATATTATGGACCTAAATGCAAAGTAAAAGATACAAAACCATTTTTGACATTCCTCATGTAAGCATATTTCCTTGCATACTCTAAATTCAGTAAGAAACATCACCTAAAAAGAATTCTTAATATCTTGAGGAAACTCTACCTCAAATGGAGAAAGTGCATCCTGCCCATCTAAATTAAAAATTGAAATTCCCCTGATCAATCTGAATAAAGGCTCAAATACACAGTATGCAGCCAATAAACACAGCATGTAGTTGTATATCTTTGACTTCAAGCAAAACCTCTGTGCTTTAAAATCATTCTTGATCAACCATGTTCTATAGATGCATAGACCTAGAAAGACCAGGTGAGAAATAACAATAACAACAGAGTCTAAGGCACACGGCGTGTAAGCACCAAGAGCATTCTCCACTGCTGTCGTCCACACACCACCAGCAACCGGTCGACAATACCAAACAAACGGCTCAAAAGCCATTCTTGATCTACTTTTGACTTTCCTACTGCAAGCACATAATCCACCTCTGCACCCACTGTTGCTTGCTTAACCTGGTGTGGTCTCCTTCCACCAGGACGAACCTAACACAGAAAATCTAGTCAGTCTTCAAATTTGTGTTCTAAGCAGAATAATCATGTTTGTTGCAACCGAAGACAGCGGTCTAACATAGCTTCATAAGCTTAACGTTTTCGTCAATGTTCATTTAAGATTGTTCTTTACGCTATCTAGTGGTCAAATTGTCGACACATGCTGAGAAAAATTATTAGCAGTTCGCTCCAATTTTGACACAGAACTAAACAGAAAAGTTCCAATAACCTGAAACAAAGAACTAAAATTCCTGTCTACATTATCCATTTCTCCAAGTTCAGAATACCGTAATAATATAAGCACAGGTACAGTCCAGAAGACAAGAACATCGAGTTCAAAAAATGTTGAAACTTAACCATCTCAGGTACGTGGTATGCAGAAATATAGAAGAAATTAAAAGCGGAAGCTGATTACTAGATAAGCTAAATTTAACCAGAGCCAGAAGATATCCATAGAACTAACAAGCTGAAAATCAGCCTCCGATTAGCTTCTCGGTTCCTCCGACTGCAAGCCGGAAAGAGGGGGCAGGGGATAAATAAACAGAAAACAGCAGTCTACCGTAATAGAATGCGAATCAATGACCAAATCTCCCGGAAAGTTGAAGAACAGCGATCGAGAAGCCGAACTCGAGAAATCCAGCTACAGAACGAGAAGAATCATAGCCTCGAGCAGCAGACACCAGTGGCCAGCGTAATATTCCTTTTACGAACACGTCGCGAGAAAATAACTAATATCATATAACGAGAAACAGTTCATCCGGTTTGATGAACGGTGTGAAATTGATGACATCAAAATTGCAAACCAAATCAATTATGATTTCTAATTTATATTCCTTTGATATATGTACTGTCCGATGCATTGGAACACTTTGTTACAATAAAAAAAAAAATTTCTTTTTTTTTCTTTTTACAATATCTGGGATGGGGAATAATCACTTTTTTTTTAGAAATTAGAATAATCACTTTTAAGTTGTAATCACTTTATTCCTTTTTTTTTACTAGTAATTAAAGTGATGCCAATTTATTTCTACTTAATGTATCTTCAATCAAAATATTGGAGTATACTAAAGTAAATAAATAAATAAATAAATATGTTGTATTATGGTATTCTAAAAGATGATACAGCTTTAATTTTTAGTGAGCTAAGAAAAATTTTTACCTTTTCGAGATCAAAATCGATTAATTTTATGAATATTAAAAAGTCAACTCTCCTCAAAATAAAAATAAATATATTGAAGACCTAGATCAATCGGTCCATTCCTACATTTATTAAACACAAGTAACGATAATAATTATTACTTCCATGCATTTATATTACAATTTTTTTTAAATGCAAATATCAACCATTCCTTTACAAATTAGATTGGAAAGAAAATAGGGGGAAAGTGAGAATAGACATTTGAACATAAAATTGTTGGTGCCATAAATCTTTTTTAGATAATTAATATTTTAATTAGGTAAGATATAGAAACTATGATAATTGGGGGAAATTACATCCAGAATATTATCCGGTTATTTTCTTAAACATTTTATTGTATCTACTTCCATTTTTTTCCTCAAATAGGTGTCTTTTTATTTGGCACCGTGTGAGATTGGATAACCGAATGTTTGATCTTGCAGTTGATGATACAATATTAATATTAGTTAAGTTGTCCTCATTTTGACTCTAAATTATATAATTTTAATTATTTAAATTGTCAGTTTGTTTATTTATTTATTACATTTTAAAAATTAATATATGTATAACTTTCCTTTTAGCCATTTTAATATTTCATTTAAACATTTAAACAGTAGTTATTCAATCCTTTCAAGATAAATAGTTCTTTCAAATACAAGTCAATATGAGTATAGTAGTTTTATATTCGATTCTCTCCATGTTGTGGAAAATGGAAACTAATATATGCAAAAGTCAAATTTGAATGAATCAATGCTTGTGGTGACCCCTTATCCTTATATAATCACATGTCATATTCAATTGATTTTTTCGTTAAAGTTATCTTGTTATTTGACTATAAATTAGGCTACATTTACTAAATCGTAATAAAAATTAGTGTAATCGTAATGAAATTCCATTGGTAGATCAACTATAAGGGACGGCAATCGTAAATGTAATTAGATTGCTTTTGATCCTAAAATTATGAACTCTGTCATATTTACCGTTACCGTTATGGTTATCTTTTATCTCTGAAGGCCAAATCGTTAACGGTAAATATACGACTTAATTTTTTTTATGTAATCCGATTGATCGCTCTCCGCTCGTCAATTAATTTATATATATATATATATATATATATATTTTTTTTTTTTAGATTTGGGATGTGGGTCTCATGTGTCAATACAGATGTATAACATAAATAAACAATGGCCTTGATTCGATAACTGTTATTATTATCGTTATTATCATCTTTGGATTTCGACATTTTATACCACCATTCAAATTCCCAATATCGTTGGATTTTTTATATTTTTTGAAAAAGGAAAAGTTATATTATATATTATTCTTCATCGTTGTTGACCGGTAGGGCACAGACACTAAACTCGATTGCATCATTGCTTACGAATTCTATTAAATATTTAGTAAAAAAAACAAAAACGATTTTGGTCCTAAATTTGTCAAAAGATTTGATTTCATCCAAAATATACCCTATACTTAAATAAGTATTAATTTTTTTCCTCTTAATATTCAATTTTCCCTCATTTTAACAAAAACAAAGCCATGTAAAACTCTTCCTAGAGTTCTTCATTTCAATAAAATAAAGGTTTGTACAAAATTAACTTCAAACAATACTCTATCTAAAAAAAATACTCGATCAACTTACAGACTAACCATTTAATAAGATAACTTTGTCCAAGTTCATAATTATAAAATTAAAAAAAAAAACTCTACAACCCATTTTTCTCTAGTTGAATAACTAACTTTGTCCAAATTTATAGTTTAAAAAAATCTCTTAAATCCATTTTTCTCTAAAATTTTGCTGAAAGATTTGATTTCATCAAATTATAAGCTATACTTAAATAAATGAAAATTTTTAAAAAAATAGGAAAATAACAGAAACTATTGACACAAAATGGAAAATTTTTAATTTTCTTTTATAGAGACTAATAGAAGTATTCAGTGTCTATTAGTGATAGAAACTAATATAAGTCTAATATAATGGAAGTCTAAAATAATGGAAACTATTAACACAAAATATAAAAAATTTAATTTTCTTTGATAGATACTGATAGAGATTAATAGAAATCTTCAATTTCTATCACAGATAGAAACTGATAGAAATCTATCAATGTTTATCAATATTTTTATTTGTTATTTATGTAAATAATTGGAAAATAATTTCAAATGATAAAACTGTTGAAAATATTTAGAAGATTAACAAAATTTTAGAACCATCAATGATAGACATGGATAAAAGTCTATCAGTGTCCATCAATATCACTTATAGATACTGGTAATACTGGTAGAAGTCTATCAGTGTCTATGAACGTCTATCATCGATAGTTTTAAAATTTACTATATTTTGTAAATATTTTGGTTTATTTTTCTATATTTAAAAACAATCCTAAATAATTTGATTTTTTATTTGATATTTTTTCTATCTCTAAAAATTGTTCTAAATAAATATTGCAACGTTTGTCCAATATTCAATTTTCACTAATTTTAGTAAAAATAAACATGTAAAAATCTTACACTTATTGATTTCAATCAAATAAAATTTTGCTACAAAAATAACTTCAACTTATACTAAAAAAAAAAAATTGAACAACGTAAAAATTAACCATTGAATAACGTAATCATGTCGAAATTTTTAATTATCAACCTCAGAAAAACTAACTTATTTTTTGCTAAACCGCTTTATTAATTTCGTATCATACATTTATTTTATAACTTATAATCACATAAGAGAACTTTTGCTAACGAAATTTGAAAAAAAAAAAAATATGTATTTAATGTTAATTTATTTGAAGTTAATATTACAACATTTATCTAAAATTTGAGATGCAACCTATGAAATTAAAGTTTACAGATAAATGGACAAATTTTGGACGTCAAATTCGACTTCTCTCTCTCTCTTTTTTTCCCCATAAATCTTTTTCCTGTCATTGTCCACTACTGCCACATGCATCATGACTTGGGGTTTTTACTATTATTGTTGTGTATTTTAATTTTATGGAAAAATAGATGGCACAACCTAACCAAAAGGTTAAATTATATATATCAACTTCAATTACAATCTAAACATTCACGGATATTTGGAACAAGGAGTTTGTTATTATAGTTCAAGATTATTGTGGTTGGGTTATTATAGTTTGTGTTTGTGATATAGATTATTTTAGTTTGGATTACAATAACATATATTTGATGTGTAAACTATTTTAATTTGAAAAGAAAATAGTTAACACTATAGTAAAGAATAAAAAAATTATGAAGGTAAAATAGTAAAATTGGTAGCAAATAGTAAATATTGTAGTAAATGAGGGTTTTAAAATAATGATGACTATAACTAATTGAAAAATACAAAATAATACTTACTGTAGCAAGAAATGGTTATTATAGTTTTATGATAGCTTTTACCTCAAATGCCCTCTTAAAGTTCTATTTTAGCTTTTTAAAGTTTAAAATTCATTTGAATGTAACTATGGTACATTTTCATTGTCACATTTATAAAATGAAAATTTTGTATATACATATGCGAACAATTCTAGACACCTACATGAGAGAAGTAAGAAAAAATTAAAATTAAATTAAATTATTATAAATAAAAAAAAATGGTTCAACAGTATTCTCCTTGGGTTAGTAAGGAAGAAGGAGATTATTGGAGGTAATTTTTTACAAAAATCTCAAAAGACCAGAAGCTAGAGAGAAACAATTATAGGATTTTGAGAAAACTATCTTGAGAGAGATGAGAAACTTGGGAGAAGATCTCTCTCCCACCACGATATAATTCCCCACGGTGGATAGTTGATTATAACTATTTAATTAATAATTTCAATCAAATTTAATTTATTTAATTAAATAACAATAAATTCATTTAATTTTAAAAATAAATTAAATAAAAATTTAATTTATTAAAATAAATCAAATAATCATTAATTAATTAAATTATTTAATTAAATATGCATTAGAATCATATTCTAATACATTATTTTTTCATAACCTATAAAGGTGTTTGACTCACCAACATGAGTTGAGTTAAGTTGGTATAATATGTTTGGCCTTCCAACTTTAAATATTGGTGGAGTTGAAGGTATATTTTATTAACTCACTCCAACTCCCTTCTTCCACTGTTTTCAATGGCTCCACCTACAGCCACTTATAGTGATCATTGTTGTCACACTTTGGGAACCAACTTTAGGCTCCTATAACCATCTCTGATGACAACTTTGGCAACCAACTCTAGGCTTCGAAACCACCTCTAATGACAACTTTGGTGACCAGCTCTAAGCTTCGACAACCACTTCCGATAATAACTTCAGTGACCAATTTCGAGCTCCGACAACCACCTCTGATGACAACTCGAGTGACCACCTTCGCGCGATCAACTCCAACGACCAAGTCCAGACTCCGGCAACCACCTCTGATGACAAACTTCAGTGTCCCAACTCCCGTGACCACCTTTGTGCAACCAACTCCAACGACCAATTTTAGGCTTTTGCAACCACCTCTGTCGACAAAACTCTGATGACCAACTCCAACAACCACCTCTAACTACAAACTCTAATGACAATCACTTTCAATTATCAGCTTTGATTACCATCTTTGAGCAAGCAACTTTGAAACCTAACTTCGGGTTTCAACAACCACCTCCGATAATAAACTTTGGCAACCAACTCCAATAACACCTTCATGTGACCAACTTCAGGATCCGACAAGTGTCTCTAACTACAACATCCAGTGAAAATTATCTTCGATAATCAACTTCTACAACCACTGATGAGCTATGCTCAACTTCCTAACTCATTTTGGGGATATGCAGTAGAGACTGTTGTTTGTATTTTGAATAACATCTCCTAAAAAATAATTTCCGAAACACCTTTTGAGTTATTGAGAGGTCGTAAAGGCAATTTACGCCACTTCATAATTTGGGAATGTCCAGCCCATGTGCTAATGGCAAACCCCAAAAAAGTTGGAACCTCATTCAAAAGTATGCCTATTTGTAAGCTACCTCAAGTAAACGAGAGGTGGGTACTTCTTTGATCCAAGTGGGAATAAAGTGTTTGTGTCGACAAATGCTACCTTTTTGGAAGAAGACCGTGTGAGGGATCATAAGCCACGAAGCAAAATCATTTTAAATGAGTTGTTAATGTGGGTTCGTCTAGTCATACACACTCATCTCAAGAGTTGAGATTGCCTCTGAAGGAACTGGTTAAGGTCCTTAAGCGGAAACGAGATCAAACCCAAATCCCAAATATTACAGGTTTAAAATTTTACAAAAAAGTACATAACAATATGCATTTAATCACAAAATACAACATGCTATATAAACAATTAAGAAAATAAATAATTTTAAGGTTTCATGAAACTCTTACCTTTAATTTGAAGAATCTAATCTTCACGTTTTTCCTCTTTGCAAAAAAACCACGAACTCGAACCCTAATTTAACCCATATGGCCACCACCACTTGGTTTTTTCTGTATTATCTGAGATGAAAATCCTTGAGTTTTGTGGGCTCTGTGATTTTGGAGAGGGATCAACAATTAGAGATGAGATGAAAGGAGATTAGAGATGTGGAGAGTAATTCTTTTTCCATAGAGTTTTTTTGTGTTAAATTTTTTTGTCAAACTTAAGGGGAAAAAATGACCGTATCAACTTCTTGCAGCAACTCCCCACTTTCACATACTAGGGAGAAAAAAGAGGGAAGGAATCCCAAAATTATTTTTCAAATCAAAATAAATTAATTAAAAATAATTTTCATAAAGAATTAATATATATACGATAACCACTTTATCATATAATATATATTAAACAATATATTATATCAATTATAACATATAACTTATAGGTTAATATTATATCCAATACAATATAACCTATAGTTAATATTATTTCCAATACAATATAACCTATAGTTTAATATTGTATTCAATACAATTTATCCTATAGTTTAATTCTCTCATTAATGGATGACATTTAATATAAATCTCATTTATACTAAATTTAATTATACGAATCCAATTCACATAATTAATATTTAAATCATATTCAAATATTTATTTTCTCTCAAATAAACTTTATATTATAATGTATAAAACACATTATAGTAATTAAATCATATATAATTAAATTAAATTAATTATATCATGTATAATTAATTCCCTCAATTAATTTGAACTATTCAAATTAATCCAAATTTTTTTCTCATTTAATCATCGTTGAGCTACAGAGAGGACCCCATGGACCTATAGCTTGAAGCTCCAATGGTACTTGAATAATTAATTAAACTCGTTTAATTATATTTTTCACAGCCATTAACTGTTGGGTACTCTACTAAAAATCGACAATTGCACTATTCGCACTACAAATATATTTGTGTGTCTCAACAGTGCGATGACCCTTCACAAATTCCCTGTAAGTACAACTAGGCCAAAATTACCGTTTTGCCCATGTAGTTACATATAACACTTTAAGTACCATTGATCCCTCTAACGAACAATAAATCATAGTCCAACTATGACTAAACCCCTTTTGGGCCAGGAAAAGGTGTGGCGCCACATTGTTCAAGTCCCGAAATCAACTTTTAAGAGAGCAATTTATCTACTTACCCCGACGTTGAGGAAAGAGTGAATTTTGTCTTGTGTAATTATGTTCTTAGCTCCTCAATCAGATGAATCCCCAAAATGATATGCTTGTTGAGTCGGCGATTTGGTCATTTTGACCCAAACAAATCAAATAAACGCCCTCATAGGCAGGCCACTCTCACCCATACTACTCAAATGAACACATTCGTATTCAGAAGTTCACACTCACTCGAGATCCAGGTCAGGTCACTTATGGTCATCCTGGTGAAATGTAAGTCTCTATTATTAACAAAGTTATATAATGAGACTAGCTATTTCGTGGTTCGGTCTTATACAAACTCTTTATTTAGGATACTTCTGCTCACATGTCTCCATATTAATTATCATGATTAGATCATTTGTAGCACTTTACAACACTTGTAACATCTATAAAGTGGGTCGTATCCATAGTGTGACGAGGATAAGGTACCTAGACCTATTCATCTACTACAGACCGTTTAAGTTATCATTTAAATATGATCCATCCATATGTTTCTGAAGGAACTCTTATCAAATAGTACCTTTGAGCAGAAGCAAGATTGTTCTAAACTTATTGTGACAGAATTAACGCATTCACAATCAAACAGGCTAGATATGCATTTAATAATAAATTGCAAACATGCTTTGAACTTTAAACAACAAAGGAATGAGACACGTACCAGTTGAAGAACCCTTATCCACCTCAAATCTCATTCTCGTCACAGGACTGCACCTCTCACTCTTGTTGAGATCGTCCAAGCAATTATCCATCAAATTGGTGTCATCTACCCACGAACTCGGCAGCAAGGAAGACACTGCCACTCGGAACCCTCGGTATTCTGGAAGTAAGAATCCAGGAGGTGTGGGCTCTGTTGGATTTGGTAGAGGGAAGGAGGAAGAGACGATCGTTTACCACGACCAAGCAAGTGAGAGATATCGGGTGTCTATCGTATAAACGATGCTTAATCGTTTAGGTAGAGGTACACGATCGTGTAGTAAAAGGGGTGAGATCGTATAGACGATCGTTTAGTAAAACGCTCGGGCGCGCGATCGTTTAGAAAGAGCTAGATGATCGTTTAGTAAATTCTATGCAATCATTTAGTGAACCGTGCACGTGTATATGATCGTTTAGAAACTTTGAGCTGTCGTGTGTGCTCTCAATTTGCTATGTGATAGGCAGTATACACAATTCGTGAGCTTGTCTCATTAATTGCAAAATGAAAATTATTTTCATTTTATCCTTTAGTTACGAAAACTGAATGCAACCTCCCACTAACTAATTCGGTTACAGAGAAAAAATCGACACAATTATCCCATAATTGTTAAATTAAAAAAATAAATATAATCTTATTATATTTATAACCCAGGGTTTAATATCACATCATATGCTATACATTAACCATAGTTATTTTCTCCTCTACTAGATATAAATCATATTTATATCATTTTCCTCCAATAAACGCATCTCATACATTATGTCAACTATATCATATATAATTCATCAGTTTAATCACATCATATATAATTGAACTCCCTCTTGTCAATTTGAACACTTTACTGACCAAAAAACTGTTTCTCAACTTGAATCCATTGATCTACCTAGGGGACCTTATAGACCTATGGCTCAAAGCTCCAACAGTACCTGAATAGCTGACTAAACTCATTAGCCATGAGATCCACCATCCGTTAACTGCCAGAAATTCAACTAAAGATCGAAAGCTGCACTCTTTCCACCATAGTTATATTTATGTGTCCATTGGATATAACCAATCAATAGTACGATAACCCTTTGCAAATGCTCGTAAGTACAGTTGGGCCAATTTACTATTTTGTCCCTATAGTTACATCTAACTTCTTAAGTACCACTGATCCCTCTAATAAACCTTACAACATAGTCCTACTATGTGTGGACACCTCTTGAGCCATGAGAAGGTGTGTGGCGCCACATCGTTCAAGCCCCGGAATCAACCCTTAAGGGAGCAATTTATCTACTTACCCCTACTTCAGGGAAGGAGTGAATTCCATCTTGTGTAGCTGAGTCCCAACTCTCAAATCAGACGAATCCCCAAAGTGGTAGTTTGAGTCGGCGATCTTGCTACTCGCACTCATGCCTGTCTCTTATACACATCTACAAACTTCTTTGTATAGGACGCCCCCGCTCACATGTCTCCACATGAATGATCAGGATCAGACCATCTGTAGCAAGTCACAACACTTGTAACTATTCTACAAAGTAGGCCGCATCCGTAGCGTTACCGGGATAAGGTTTCCCTCCTATATCCATATACTACATACTATTTTGGTTATCACTTAAGACACGATCCACTTGTATACCTTCACATACATGCTTAAGTTACAAACGACAACTAGGGGTCTTAGTTTATTGATTTGTAGCAAGCAAATAAAACATCAAATGTTCCATAGACAAAGGTGAAAAAAAAATCATATATTATTACATCACAAACGTTTATTCAAAACTGTGTTTATAGACTATAAGACCCAACGAGAATTTTGGGCATCATCCCCAACAGTCTCTACATACATGTTTAAATTACATAAAATAACCTAAAATCTTAGTTTATTAGATTGTGTGTATGCACATAAAATAATAATTATTTTATTAATAACAATTTGTTTATACAATATTTACAACCTCGAGAATACTAAAGAGATTTAGGACACCAATTTCAACAATCTCTCATTTGTTTTAAGCTTGTAGAGTCTAATGTACAATACAAATAAAGTACAAAATACAATAAACTAGGGCATATACTATACCCTAGTAACATCTTCCACTTGACCTATACAATATGTTGGATGTCCCCTAGACCCAGACTTTTCAGATGACCTTCGAACATTTTAGCTATGAGAGCCTTTATAAGCAGATCGGTTATGTTGTGCCCTAAAGAAATCTTCATGATAACCACGTCACATCGATGCCCAATCTCCCGAATCAAGTGATATTTTTGCTCCATGTGTTTGCCTCTTCTATGACTACTAGGTTCCTTTGAATTTTTCACAACACACTGTCATCACAATAAAATGTGATGGGCAAAGACATATTTGGAACAACTTCCAAATCAGTAAGGAACTTCTTAAGCCAAACAGCCTCTTTATCAACTTCACAATGTTGGGGTTGATGCCCCTAAATCTCGTATGATCCTATAGTTTATAAACGCTGTATGAACAAACTCTTATGTGATTAATAATATTTGATATTTTATTCACTTTGTCTATAAAATATGTGATATTTTAGTTGCATTAACCACCAATAAACTAACATCCAAGGTTATCATTGTAACTTAAACATGTATGTGGAGACATACAAGTGGATCATGTTTAAGTGATAACCTAAATGGTCTGTAGTATATGGATAAGGTTGAGTACCTTATACTGGTAACACTAAGAGTATGACCCGCTTTGTAGGTGTTACAATTGTTGTAAAGTACTACAAATGATTTGATATTGATCATTCATGTATTAGACATGCGAGCGGGGATATTCTATATAAAGGAGTTTTTATAAGACCGAACCATGAAATGTTTAGCCTCATTATATAACACTGTTCATAATAGAGACTTCCATTTCACTAGAATAACCATAGGTAACATGACCTTAATCCTGAGTGAGGTTTGAACTCCTGCTTATGAAGGCTTCATTTGATTTGTATGTGTGAGAGTGGCTATATCGCCGACTCAAAAAATCTACCATTTTGGGGATTCGTCTGATTAGGGAGCTGGGAACACAGCTACACAAGATGGAATTCACTTCTTCTCCGAAGCAGGGATAAATAGATAAATTTCTCCCTTAAGGGCTGATTCCGGGTTTTGAATAATGTGACATCACACCCTCTTCTGGCCTGATAGGGGTTTAGTCATAGTAGGACTATGATTTATTGTTCATTAGAGAGATCAGTGGTACTTAAGAAGTTAGATGTAACTATAGGGGCAAAATGGTAATTTGGTCCAATTGTACGTACGAGCAATTTGTGAAGGGTCATTGTACTGTTGATTAGTTATATCCAATGGACATAGAAATATATTTGTACCGTTAGTAGAATTTCATGTACTTAGTGGAATTAGTGGAATTTTCGACAATTAACGGATAATGGGTAATGTAATTAAAGAGTTTAATTAATTATTCATGTACCGTTGGAGCTTCAAGCTACATGTCCATAAAGTCTCCTTGGTAGCTCAAAATGATTTAGTTGAGAATTAGTTTTTGGGTTAATTTGAATTGTTTAAATTAATAAGAGGGAATTTAATTATATATGATATAATTAAATTGATTCAATTATATATGATATAATTGTTATAATATATTTGATACATTATTGTTTAATTCAAGGAAATAAATATTTGAATGTGATTCAAATGTATTTTCTATGGATTTAATTCATAGTTGTTAAATTTAATATAAATATGATTTATATTAAATGTCATATAATAGATAAAAGAAACTATAGTTTATATTGTATATGATAGAATATTAAAATGATAGGTTATACGTTATATTTGATATAACATATAGTTTAATATAAATATAATATGAAAAGTTAGTTATCATATTTATTTATATTATTTTATTATTTTGAATAATAAATTCCTATTTTCTCTCCAACCACCTTAGTGGGTGGTTAATTGGTTTTGTGGCAAAAAAAAAATTAAAAGAAAAATTAGTTTTATTATTCTTCCAAAGAAAAACACCTACACGATTGAAGGCTATTGCTAAACGATAGTGAGTATCACATAAACGTTATGTGTTCTTCAATTTTCATCTTCCTCCAAACTCAAACAATCCCTGCTAACTAAAATAGTCAAGACTCACCACTCTTGGGTTCTCAACTAAAGAATACCAAAGGTTCACTATGGTAGTGTCTCCATTTGGTTCATGAAATTCTTGAAGAAGGTCTTCAAGGGTTGCTGTGTTCGAGGCTCGTGGTTGTTCGAGGGATTTATACGAAGAAAGGTTCTTCAAAGGCAGTATCTCTTGACTCATTTTCTTGTAAAAAGCATGTTGTAATTTGTTTATGAATGCATATCTTGTATGTTTACTGTAAATTTAGTTTTTAATAAAATAGAATTTGGACGATCCACTTCCACTCAAGGATCTTCTTATAAAACGAGTTCTTTCACAAAAAAACAGCTACACATTCAGCTTCTATAGTGGAGTTTGTGATGCATCCTTACTTGATGCTTCACTAAGCTATAGCTTCTTCATTCAGAGTAAACACTGACAATCAGAGATTTCCGAGAATCTCACTCAATCTGAAAGTCAGAGTTTATGTGAATAAGGATCAAACTCCATACATAAGCATATAGTCATTCGTTCTCCGAAGGTACTTAAGGATTGTTTTGACCGCTGTCCAGTGATCTAATCATACATTGGATTGATATCGACTCACAATCCCTACTGCATAGAAAATGTCAGGTTTGTTACATAACATTGCATACATAAGGCTACTAATAACCGATGCATAGGGAATTTGTCTCATTGTCTCAACCTCTTTAGGAGTCTTAGGACACTGTTCCTTAGACAATACACATTTATGCCTGAAAGGTAATAAACCCTTAACGGAATTGTGCATCAAATATCTAACAAGCATCTTGTCAATATACGATGCCTGAGATGAGACCAACCTTTTGTTCTTACGATCCCTGATGATTTGGATCCCTAGAAAAAACTGCACCTCTCCCAATTCTTTCATTTGGAATTGGGTGGCCAACCATTTCTTTACATCAGTAAGAAAACCTACATCATTCCAAATGAGTAAGATATCATTCACATACAGTATGAGGAAAGCTACCGAACTGTTGATGATTTTCTTGTAAACATAAGGCTCATTAACATTCTGGTCAAAGCCATTAAATCTGATCGCAGTATCAAATCTTATATTTCAAGATCGAGATGTTTGTTTTAGTCTATAAATGAACTGGTTAAGCTTGCAAACCTTTTGCACTTGATCTTGTTTAATGAACCCTTCTAGTTGATTGATGTAGATGATTTCTTCAAGATTACCATTCAAAAAGACAGTTTTGACGTCCATTTTCCATATTTCATAGTCATAATATGTGCCTACGGACAAGAGAATTCTTATAGACTTTAACATGACAACATGTGGGAAAGTTTATTAATTGTCCAGTCCCTCAACCTGGGTATAACCTTTTATTACAAGTCTAGCTTTAAAGGTTTGTACATTTCCATCTACACCTCTTTTTCTCTTATAAATCCATTTACAACCTATAGGTTTTATCCCATCAGGTTCATCTATAAGCTCCATGACAAAATTGAAGTATATAGACTCAATTTCTTGATTTATGGCTTTAATTCATTCATCCTTGTCAACATCTTCTGTTGCTTGTTTATAAGATAATGGATCCAACACCATCATTAGCCATGATGTCTTGAGCTTCGGGTTAAACCCGTGTAGCATACAGGCGGGTTCAAACCCTCCCACTACATCGAGGCTGCTGAAGTAGATGCCCTAAATCTCGTAGTGTCTTATAGTTTGTAATTGTATTGTACAAATGTTTTATTTCAAATTTAGTAACATTAAACCCATAAACCAATAAATTAACACCAAAGGTTATCTTTTGTAGCTTAAACTAAAGGAGTTAGATCACATGAAAAAGTAGGATTCATAATCAATAAACACTCTAACTACTCTTAATTTGAGTTTAAAACATGCTACTCATAACAAGTTCACAAGAGGGTCTGAGTTACACATTACCTTTGAAGAAAACTCCACGAATTCAGCAAAAAAGCCAGAAATTTGAGTTTGAATCTTCAAGTAGACCATCACCAAGATCTTCTTCACTAATCTCAAACGAGGATTGTGTGGTGGAAACACTCAAACTGAGCTAAATTTGGATGAATCTTTAGGAGGGAAGTGGAGTTTTACTACTGTAGAAATTTGGTGCAAAAACACAACATGACTCCCTAATTCTCAGCATTTAGCTTCAATTTATAAGCTCAGATCATGCATGGAGATGCAATATGCATGGAGACCAACTCGAGCTTCATCAATTTAATGAAACTCAAGTGGAATTTGGTGATTAAACATTTGATCACCATAGTGGATTTTTCCAATTTAAACCCATTTTAATCATATTTTAATGAATTTGATTAAAATATGCTTTTATATTTAATTGAACTATTTTAATTAAATATTTAGTTTTACAAAATTAATTCAAATTAATTATTTTTAATTAAAACTAATTTTAATTTTAATTAAATTATTAATTTAATATCTTAGTATTAAATCAATAAAACATCAATTCAACTAATATGATTCAATTTCATATAATTAATATTTAAATCATAATTTAAATATTAATTGATTTTCCAATTTCGTTTAACTTCTATAAAATTAAACGTTTCAATTGTATCGTATATAATTAATTGAAACCCTAAATTGAATTTGAAAGTTTCAAACTCACAACCCTAATTTCTAATTTCATCCAATAATACTCAATTTATTAATCCAATTTACGAGCTAGTAGAATGACCTAATAGACCTACAGATCATGAGCTCCAATGATTTGTAATTAGTTGGTTAAATTTCTTAAACCGAACTAATTACTATTCGTTAACTATCAAGATATACCACTATAGCTTGATAGTTGCACTCCCCTCATTGTAGGTGTATTTCTGTCCATTTTAACCATAATCGGTAAGTCGATCATTCACATGTCATTCGTATTTATAGTTGGGTCAAAATTACCGTTATACTTTTATAAATACATCTTGCTTCTTAAGCTCCCACTAATCATCTATTGAACAACTGGTTCATAATACCACTTATGAATCATGTCTCTCTCTACCAAGAGAGAGCGGAGCCCCGTTCTTCAAGACCAAGAATCAACACTTAAGAGAACAACCTATCTGCTAACCCTAAGACGGATGGTAATGAATTCTATCTTGCAAGGCTATGTTCCAAGCCATCTATCCGGTCTTATCCTCAAAATGAGAAGCTTATTGAGTAGTGCTGTTGGACTACTCTCATCTATGCATATCAAAGAATAATCCCGAACAAACAAGAGTTCATAGTTAGCTCAAAATTAAGATCGAGTTACCCTATGTCATTTTAGTTTGAAATAGTCAGTTTTAAAAATAAACGGTCATTTTAAAGAAAATTGATTATTTCGAGGTTTAGTCTTAACTCATTGCATAAGCTGTCCCTACTCACATGTTTCTACATGAATGATCTTGTTGGGATTGGTGTCTTAATTCTACCGAAGTCTCGTTGTTTTGTAAAGCTACACATTGTTCAGTGAATAAAATAAGTGTTATTTAATTCTGGCAATTACTCATATCTAATAAACAAAACTCCTTGGTTATCTTATGTGAACTTAAGCATGTATATGTGATATACAAGTGGATCGTGCCTTAAGTGATAACCTAAATCGATCTGTAGTATAAGGATTAAGGTGGGATGCCTGATCCTGGTGACACTAAGGATACAACTCGCTTTGTAGAGGTTTGCAAGTGTTGTAAACTATTACAGATGGTAGATTCTTACCATTCATGTGGAGACGTGGAGAGTTTGTATAAGACCTGGACCACGAGATGACTAGACTATGTATATAAAGTCGTTGATACTAGAGACTTGCATCTCACCTAAACGACCATAGGTGACACGACCTCAATCCTGAGTGTTTTGGGAACTTCTGCCTTTGAGGGCAGTCTTTGATTAGTATGGGTGAGAGTGGCCAGATTGCCAACTTAACATGCCTACCTTTTTGGGGACTTGTCTGATATGGGAGCTGGAAACTTAATCTAAGAGATGAAATTCACTCTTTTCCCAAAGCAGGGATAAGTAGAGAGATTGCTCCCTTAAGGGCTGATTCCGGGGCTTGAACATAGTGGCCACAACTTCTCTTTGGAAGAGAAGACTCAGTCATAGTAGGACTATGATTTATGTTCATTAGAGGGATCAATGGTACTTAAGGAGACAAATGTAACTACAGGGGCATAACTGTTATTGGCTCAGCTGTACTTACGAACGATCTATGAAAGGTCGTCACACTGCTAATTGGTTAAGATGGACACAAAATATAAATGTAGTAAGGAGAGTTCAGTTGTTGGTCTTTATTGGAGTGCCTGACAGTTAATGGATGGTGGATCTTGTGACTAAAAAGTTTAGTCAGTTATTCATGTACCATTGGAGTTTCAGAGCTACAGGTCCATGAGCTCCCCTTGGTAGCTTGGATACAGGTGAGGATCAGTTCTTGGTGTTGATTTGAAATGTTCAAATTGATAAGAGGTATTCTGATTATATATGATATAATCGGTATGATATATAAGATACATCTAGTGAAGGATCGATGTAAATGAGATTTACAATAAGTACCATGGAACAGAAAAAAAACTATGGTTTATATGTTTCATGAGATGAAATATTAAAACTATAGGTTATAAATATAGTATGATAAGTTGGTTATCATTTATATTTTATAATATTAATTATTGGATAATTAATACTTTTTATTTTAAATAACCAAAGTAGTGGGTGGTTATTGGATCATAGTAACCGTGAGTTTAAAAGAAAAATGGTTTTCCTATTTTGAAAAAAAAGTTTTTACAAATATTTGAAAGGGTTTTTGAGTTTTTTCTCGCGAAAAAGAAACTCACGTTGGTTTTCAAGTAAATTCGGATTTACTAAATGACGTTTGGGCGAGCTAAAGAATCGTGCAAGTGCGAGCTAAACGATCGTGCAATGTTTATTAAACGCTCGCATAGTTTTGTTAGACGATCACTAGCCAAAGGTAAACGATCGTGTTGTGTCTGTAGGCGATAGACCGAACTAAACGATCGCATAGCTTTATCTAAACTATTGGGCATCGACCTATACGATAGGTCTCCACCTTCTCCCACTTTCCCAGCCGTGTACGCGATCGTTGTTTTCTCTGATTCGTTCTACCTCATACCAAATCCGAACAGAGCCCACTCTTTGGATTCTCATACCGAACACCAAGGTCGCCTTGTTGGTCGTGTCAGACTCAACTCGACAATGTCGAGGTTTTCTGGAGGCCGTTTGTGGTGCCGTGAGGCCGTTCGCTATTGTGGAAGAGTTCGTGTCGAGAAGATCGTTGAGAACGAGCACGAAGTGTCCTTGCGGTGTTGCGGTCGTGTAGATCGAGCGCTCGTGGTTGTATTGTTTGATCAGAGTGCGCATAGGAGCGTGGAGACACATCTCCATTGTTCGTAGAGTTTGTCTCCCTTGTTCATTTGTTGTTCATGCTTATATTTCTGCATTTGAATTATATAATCGTTTGTTTTGAAGTCGACTGTAAATGATTTGTTCATTCATGATTGTAATTTGGAATAGTCTTGTTCCACTGCTCATGAAAATCTCGATTCCGATTTACTTCAATTGGTATCAGAACTAGGTTCTCTAATATTCCAAATTACATATCTGAATCGAACGCATTTTTCAGTTGAGGTGGGTTTCTGCATTTGTGGTTAACCGTTTCTGCATTTGTGGATAAATTGTGATGAATTTTTTGGTTTAAATTGCCTTTTGTTAAAGCTTTCAGTATTACAAAGTGTTAATTGTAAGGGCCCCTATGTTTTTGGGTGAAATTAACTATGCAATCGAGTCTGTAATTCGAAAAGTTTGAGTTCGTCGAGTCGTTCGTGATGAATTAGCTAATGCTAAGTGATGGGTGTAGATCGTTTACCATATCAGTAGTGTTGGTTGCGCGATCGCGTAGGCATTGGAGGTAGGCGATCGTAGTGGGAGCATTCAATGCTCGTCGTTTAGTAAAAGGTGCACGCCAGATGATCGTGTAGTTAGCAAGCTTCATCGCTTAGTTACTACCTATGCGATCATGCGTATGCGATACAGAGGTGCAAGCTATGTGATCGCTTAGGCGATGGTGCTTCGTGGCATCGTAGTTGCTTAGACGATCGTGGAAGGCGGGCGTCGTGCGGAGCGCGCTAAGCGATCATGTACTTCAAGCTTCATCGCTTAGTTACGGTACACGATCGTGTTGTAATATCTAAACGATCGTTTGGATTTTTTTTAGACGATCGTATAGTAGATGCTAAACGATCGCTTAACTCCGGGTAAGCGATAGAGCAAAGAGTTTATTTTATCGTATAGACGATCACTGGGTGCTTATTACACGATGGATAGTTGGATAAGCGATGCTTTGCCAAGGGAGTCAATACTTGGTTCGCCTGTTTAAACCAGAGACTCCTTATCTTTGTTATAATTAGCTTTCCTTTTTGTGTTTTAAGGGAATTTAACCGAGTTCATCAACTTTTATTGCTTATAAATGTGACGTATGGTTCTTATATGCCAAAGTGTTTGTCATATAGTTAACAACTCACATTTGGTTGTGCAATTATTCATGCATCATGTATTATAAATGTTATAATCTTGCATGAAGAAATTACTTGAAAGCATGCGCATGCATCATGAAATATAAGAGTTATTTTTTGCATGCATTGAGCATTATCATGCATCATCCTTTTATTATAAATGTTATAGTCTAAGGGTGAATGGAAGCATGTCTTGCTTGTTTCATTGCGGTTTTTGTATAAGTGTTATATAAAAGAAGTAACAATGAATGGACAATGCATTGAGCATGACATTTAGGCTGTTTATAAGCGTTATGAATGGCTTGCATGTGTTAGCTTAGCATTGTGGTTGTTTCCATTTATAAGTATTATAAAGGAAATTAGACCTAAAATTAATAATTCAGAGTTGCATGCGAACTTAGGGTGAACTCAAGTTGTTTAAAAGGGTTTTAAAATTGGATTGAGATAGACCTAAGTTCAAGTGGTTCTAAAGAGTTTGGTAACCTAGATTAATCTTTTAAAATCGATTTAATAGGATTAAATTGATTGAATAAAAGATTAAATTTGTTGTAAACCTATCTATAAGGGACCTTTTATCTAAGGCGGGTTCTGGCTAGGCTGAGGTTCTTAAATTGACGGAAACGTAACACCCCTACGTGGGAACTTACCTGGAAAGGTGAATTAGATAGATTTTCAACAAGTATGCCACGATTTGATCAAAGATTTTGTTAAACAGTTTAATGGATAATGATCAAAAGTTGTTTAACTATCCAAAGTAAAAGTTACTATTGGGAAAACTAAGTCACTTAGTTAAAATCCTTATTTGCAGCTTGTTTCTCAACGCATTTCCATCATCGCATTTCATTCCATATTTTCATCATGTAAATAACGCATCAAGCTTTTGGGGCCGTTGTCGGGGAACTTCGAAAAATCAGTGTGCTACGGTAATTTTTCTGATTTCTTTGCAGCTTTCAATCTCTGGCGAATTACGACACTGAGATTAAGAGGACGTTCCGATGAAGACTAAGAGACAACCACCAACAACAAGACAGAACCCCAATAATGGCGGAGCAACCGGAAGAAATGGTCGCAAATGCAAACAATATAATGGCCAAACCCATTATTTTGGCGAATGACCGCAATAGACCCATTCGGGACTATGCATCACCCAATCTCTATGATTTCTCCCCAGGAACCATGAGGCCAGCAATAGACGGATCGAGGTTTGAAATGAAACCGATAATGTTGCAGATGATCCAGGCTACTGGGCAGTTTGAAGGAAGGTGTGGCAAAGACCCGCACACCCACCTCCGGAGCTTCATAGAAATCAGCAACATTTGTTCCCGAATATCTCCACTGAGGAAGTTCGACTCACTTTATTCTCGTTTTCCTCATGCGATCAAGCAATAAAATGGACGTATTCTCTTGAACCAGGGGAGATAACTTCGTGGGAACAAGTGGTGGACAAGTTTATGAAGAAGTATTTCCCACCAACCGAGAATGCCAAGAGAAGGAAATTAATAAAAAAAAATTGAACAAGAAAATGACGAATCGCTTAGCGATGCCTGGGCAAGGTTCAAGAGGCTAGTAAGCGACTGTCCACAATGGTTTGCCAGACTGCTTGCAGATGGAGATTTTTTTATCAAGGATTGAACCTTGCTTCGCAGACCGCTGCTAATGCGGCAACAGCTAGTGCTCTGCTTGACAAAACATATGAGGAGGTCAAAAGTATACTTGATCGCATTTCCAAAAATCACGATGACTAGCGGGAAAGCGATCGAAGATTAAGAATCAAAGATAGTGACGTGAACAACGGGTCTAACGCATCCCTTCAGAATCAAATGTCTACGATGATGAGTTTGATACAAGGCATTGCAATGAATAACACGGGAGCGAAGAAAGGGCAAGTCAACGCAATTGCTCAAACGACCACAAGTTGTGTCATCTGTGGAGATGCTCATTCGATGGAAGAATGCCAAAAAAATCCACAGTTAGTATGCTTCATAAAGAATAACCCCTATTCCGGTACGTACAACCCCGGGTGGAGAAACAACCCAAATTTCTCATGAAAAAATCAACAACAAAGCTTTCTACCAGTGACGCACAAAGAAGGGCCACCGGAATTTTTTCCGTAAACCAACAGTCCAACCCATAGCCAAGCTAGCAGCTCGCAAACACCACAATCTTCGTCCTTAGAGAGCTTGTTGAAGCAGTACATTGAGAAGAATGAATCAGTACTTCATAATCAAGCAACATTCATCTAGAATCTAGAAATTCAACTAGGACAAATTGCGGGCGAACTCAAAAACAGACCACAAGGAGCTTTGCTGAGCTCAATTGAGCTTTCGCGCAACGCTGGGGGTATTGGGAAAGAACAATGCTTAGCAGTCTCCTTGCTAAGCGACAAAATAACTACGGAAGTAGGGGAGAAACCCATCACGACCAACTTGAATACGGCAACAGCCAAGGATCCGTTGACTTATAATTCGGAAAAGCCCAAGAAGATGAACCCTAAAGTTGTATCCACCCTCAAGCCTTCAGAACATGAGACAGAAGAAGTCCAGTTACCACGAGTCCCGTAAAGATTGAAAGAAAAACAAAATGATGAAGACAAGATCACGACAATGGCAATAACGCAAAATGCTATTATCCCACCAAAAATGTGCGACCCCGGAATCTTCACGATACCATGCTCCATTGGAGGGGGTCTATAATGGCCCTACAATATGCGATCTTGGGGTGAGTATAAACGTAATGCCGCTATCAATTTTCAAACGATTGAATGTTGGTACACTCACGCCCACGACAGAGACTCTCCTACTTGCGGACAGATCCCGAATACATCTTGAATGATAGTTGAAAAATACCACAATCTCAATTAATAAATTCATCTTGCCGGCAAACTTCCTCATTTTGGATTATAAAGCGGACGAAGATGCGCCCATCACATTGAGGCGACCATTCCTTTCGACCGGACCCGCTCAAATTGATGTGCGCAAGGGGGAGATTGTGATGAACATTAATGGGGGAAACTTCGGATTAAGGCAGTCAAGATTCTAGAGGACAAAGAAAAGAAGAACACCGTGGATGTGAAAAGTCCAGCTTGGAATAAGCAGTCCCTAAGTTACTATATGACTCAACCTCATCAGGGACGCAACTTTTTTGTATATCCCGTCTCTACATCAATACTTCATGAATTTTCATCACTTTGTTATTATTTGTTATCGCACATTTACTTCTTTAAAAAAAAAGGGCGAGAAATATTTTGTTAACTTCTTTTTATTATCATTTGACTCTCTCAATGTTTTCTCAGTAAACGATCAAGGCACACGATTGCGGAGGCATTGTACGAAAATGCATCTACTTCACTTCGTCACCGCAATCCAAAGGAGGAAGATCACCGCAAAGCAAGATGCATCAACAAACAATGCGGGCGACAATGCAAATTTGGGGTTGTATTTTTCCTTCACCTTATTCCAAATTCTGCACTATCACATCGCATTTTAATTTTGAAAGTTTTATCACTGCATCCTCTTTGATCACCGCAATCATTTAACATTGATAAATTTAGTAAATCGCCGCATGATTTCTTTTTATCAATTATGATTTCAATGATGACACACATGCTTCTATTTCTTCGTATACACTAAAGTCAACTTAATCTTAAAAAAGTCACCTCGTGAAATATTTCTAGAAATTAGTGATATGCTAGCTTTCTTTCAAACGAACCCTTTACCAAACTTCCTAAGAACATCGCATGACTTCTTTCACTCTATTGGCAATGAGAACATTGCCGCATTTTAAATTTGGTGGTGAGGTCTTTATTTTCGACTTTTCAATTTTTAACTTTATAAAAAAAAATAAAAAGAAATTTTGAGAATAACAACTCCACTATCAACGCAATAGGGAAACCTATGTTGATTAGAGTTAAGTTGTGAAGGGCACTTACCCGCAGTTGGATGTCCGCATGACACACGTGGGGGCAAGCAAAAACGAAAGTAAGTCGCCAGGATCAACGCATAAATAAATTACCGCAACTCTGCTGCCAAGTAGGGATGAGTTTAGTCTGAGAAATAGCGCCTTGCTCGTAGTTGGATGTCCGCATGACACACGTGGGGGCAAGCCAAAACGAAGGCGAGGCACTTGGATCAGCGCAAGATTAGAAAAAGATAACAATGTCAAATATATGCAAGAATAAAAATCAGTTAACACCCTAGAAAAAAAATTAAAAATAAATCATGCGATGTCCTGGAATCTAGTAAAGTTCTTTTGAAGGTTAACTTGTGGTCTTAGATCTTAAAAATATTTTAAGAAGAATCTTGAATAAGAATTGAGGAAATTTTGGTGTATAGGATTTGAATGGAGTATCTTTGAGAAATCTAGGAAAAGAGATTGCGGTCAATTTTCTAAAGAAAATCTTTAGCTTATGCTTGAGGACAAGCATTGTTTAAATTTGGAGGTGTGATAACTGGCAGAAATGTACGTTATTACAGTGCTAAGTTATTAAACAATGAAAGTTTGCGTTGATAAAATATATAAGATTGCGTCCAAAAAGCATTAAGTTCACGACATTGCGGTCGCATGCGTTCATCGCATAAAAACAGTTAACTTTTGTATTTTTATGCAGAATATGCGTTGATGCAAAGTGGAAAGTGCGATCATATAATCAACAGTCGAGCGCAACGTTGCTGTAAGGCTTTGCGGTGATTTTTGCTCGCAAACATCTGCTCAAGAAGGATTTCTGAATAGAGCCAGTGCAACTTGGTGGGCGCATCTGGGTGAAAAGCATAATTAATCACGATGGGACAGAAAGCTGATGATTGTCAAATCCGAATTAAGTTGACAAGCCGCTAACGATAACAAGTACACTTAGCTTTTCGTTAACAAATATTCGGCGCATCACTCAGAGAATTAAAGTCATCCCATATGTGCAATCATAAGAGAGAAGCCGCCTTTCATCCTAAAGCTCTATAAATACTTAAAGGCAACATTCAAAAAAGGGTTCAACGAGTTCGGATACTAAGATAATTTTCCCCATAGTTAGAATAGCCTTATTTTTAGTTTTTCTTTTATTTTAAGACGGAAGCGAGAGAAGCGAGATTGTGCCAATAGATCGTTCCGGTGAACTTGGGAGAGTGTCAGAAGCTTCAAGATTAAAGGGTCAGCTTATGTAAAAGCAGGAATATCTTTTGAACATAATAGAGTTGACAGTGTAAAGGTCTTGGGAAGCAAGGGATTGCTACCAGGCTCTCTATCCTTATCTTCCATTGTCATTTTGTACTCAAACTTATTTATAGAAATGGAATTTACTTCTTTATATATGCTCACTCTCTGTTTATTACGCATGAGTAGCTAAATTTGTCGAATGAGTTGAGAAGCACTTAGCTAGCTTAACTGGGGATCTTCATTCTATACGATTATCTTGAATTGTGTATGCATCATTCGTCTATTAGAGATACTCGGGAGGGTAGTATAAGGACAAAATCTAGGCTTGGAAAAGTCAAGTTAGAATCTAGGCTTCCTTAAGGGATGGAATTCACTTCTTTCCCGAAGTAGGGATAAGTAGAGAGATTGCTTCCTTAAGGGATGATTCTGGAGCTTGAACATAGTGGCCACAGCTTCTCTTTGGAAGAGAAGACTCAGTCATAGTAGGACTATGATTTTTGTTCATTAGAAGGATCAGTGGTACTTAAAGAGACAAATGTAACTATAGGGGCATAAAGGTTATTGGCCCAGCTGTACTTATGAGTGATCTGTGAAGGGTTGTCGCACTGCTGATTGGTTAAGATGGACACATAATATATTTGTAGTAAGAAGAGTTTAGTTGTCGGTCTTTAGTGGAGTGCCTGGTAGTTAACGGATGATGGATCTTGTGACTAAAGAGTTTAGTCAGTTATTCACGTACCGTTGGAGCTTTGGAGCTACAAATCCATGAGGTCCCCTTGGTAGCTTAGATACAGTTGAGGATCAGTTCTTGGTGTTGATTTAAAATGTTCAAATTGACAAGAGGTATTTCTGTCTCTTATACACATCTAGATGTGTATAAGAGACAGGTTCTTGGTGTTGATTTAAAATGTTCAAATTGACAAGAGGTATTTTGATTATATATGATATAATCGGTATGATGTATAAGATACATCTAGTGGAGGATTGATGTAAATGAGATTTACATTAAGTACCATGTAATAGAAAAAGAACTATGGTTTATATGTTTTATGAGATAAAATTTTATAACTATAGGTTATAAATATAGTATGATAAGTTGGTTATTATTTATATTTATAATAATATTAATTATTGGACAATTAATACTTTTTCTTTAAAATAACCAAAGTAGTGGATTGTTATTGGATCATGGTAATCGTGAGTTTAAAAGGAAAATGGTTTTCCTTTTTTGAAAAAAAGTTTGTACAAACATTTGAAAAGGTTTTTGAGTTTTCTCTCGCGAAAAAGAAACTCACGTTGGTCGTCAAGTAAATTCAGATTTACTAAACGACGGTTGGGTGAGCTAAATGATCGTGTAGGTGCGAGCTAAACGATCGTGCAGTGTTTACTAAAAGCTCACATAGTTTTGCTAGACGGTCTCTGGCCCAAGGTAAACGATCGTGTAGTGTCTGTAGGTGATAAACCGAGCTAAACGATAGACTAAATGATCGCATAGATTTTGCTAGACGATTGCATAGCTTTATCTAAACGATAGGGCATCGACCTATACGATAGGTCTCTGCCTTCTCCAACTTGCCTAGTCGTGTACGCGATCGTTGTTTCCTCCATTCGTCTGCCTCATACCAAGTCCGAATAGAGTCCACCCTTTGGATTCTCACACCGAGAATACCAAGGTCGCCTTGTTGGTGGTGTTAGGCTCAAGTCAACATCGTTGAGGTTTGCTGGAGGCCATTCGTGGTGTTGTGGAGGTCGTTCGCTGTTGTGGAAAAGTTCGTGGCCGAGGAGATCATTGAGGACGAGTGCGAAGTGTTCATGCTGTGTTCGTTGCGGTGTTGCAGTCATGTAGATCGAGCGCTCGTGGTTGCTATTGTTCGATCAGAGTGTGCGTAGGAGCGTGGAGACACATCTGCCATTGTTCGTAGAGTTTGTCTCCCTTGTTCATTTGTTGTTCATGCTGCAATTTTTGCATTTGAATTAACCATTTGTTTTGAAGTCGACTGAAACGATTTGTTCATTCATGATTGTAATTTGGAATAGTCTTGTTCCGCTGCTCATGGAAATCTCGGTTCTAATTTTCTTTAGATCCGTAGATCACATCATTTATATCAGCATACAAAATGGGCCACATTCAATATTGTTACTAGAATGAGATACCCAATTTCATCCATATACTTAAAGACCATTTAGGCTATATACTATAACTTTATCTTATTTACGTCACCACAAGATAAAGTATTCATACTATAGCCATGAATTTATTTATTCGATTTTCATAATAGAATGCAATATCAACAATTTTATTGAATGAAATATTCAATAATATTTTATTGATGAGTAGAATGTTTAGCATGAAATTTATGAACTACGAGTTTTAGGACATTCCCAACATAAACATGTATGTAGAAACATACAGGTGAATCGTGTTTAAGTGATAATTTTAATGGTCTGTAATAGATGAATAAGTGGTGCAACCACTTTCAGGTGGATCATTGGTCCTTGATTGGGCGACCACTTTTGGCGCATCCTTTTGTTCTTCAGTAGTTGGCTCTTCGATGATTCTATTTTCCTTAGGCCTCGGCGTTAGGGATGTCTCCAAATTATATACGTCATTGATTTTCTTGACACCGAATTTGATTGTTGCATCGCCAATGTCTGCTCTATATCTATCTAAATGCAGCGTCCCATCATAGAACGCGCAAACCACTGCTAGTTTGACCGTTCTGGTTTCCTCACAAAAATCTCTCCACCCTATCACATCTACAATGTTTGTGACGTAGGTGGACAATGGTGCGTTTTCAGGGAGAAATCCTATCTCAAGCAAGATTAGTGGCCTCTTATTTGGTGCTCCCTCCTCCTTAACTATGGGCGCCTTGCCTTTTTCTTCCCTCTTCAACGCCACTTTTCTCAACCCCGCTTCTTTCTTTGTGGCTTTTGCCACCTTGTCCTTTGGCTACTACTTCTTGCCCGCCGCCTTTTTCTTTTGTTCTTCCTTCTTCAAGATCCTCTCTTCACCAAGATGACCATAGATGACATGATCTGAATCCTGTGTGAGATATGAACTCCTACCTATGAAGGCATTCTTTTTATTTGTATGAGCGAGAGTAGCTAGATCGCCGATTAAACACAAGCAACAATTTCTATTGTTGATGATCCAAGCCTACCAACTCCTACATTTGAAGTAGGTGGAGGATCAAGCATTGATAAGGCCGACGGGCATAAAGCCGACAAAAGAAGCCAACGCTAGAACCTCAATGTGTCTAAAGAATAAGTTGACCCAAAAGTTGATGAATGGTATAGATTCCTTCATGATGACCTTCGTGAGCCTATCTTAGGGGGTCTTGATGAATGGTCGCGGCAGTAGAACATGATCGCAACTCATATGAGCGGCTTGATGCAGCAACAACAAAAACTCATTACGCAACACAATAAGTTAAGACAATTTGTCCAACGCCAAGTTCAAGATGTTCAACGACAACAGACCGTTACGAGAAATTTCATTCGCTAGCAAATGCAGAGGCAACACGAGCAATTTCACTTCGTGATTCAGTTTTCCAAGACATCGTGGCTCGCCTTGTGGTTGGACCAGCCATTCCCCTGCATCTTCAAGCTCCTTTACAATTCCCAAAAGAAAATGCACCACTGCAGGAGCAAATCAACAATGATGCAAATGAAAATTAAATTTGGGGGTGTTTGCTTTTCAAATTTTTTTGTTATCTTTTTATTTTTCATCACAAACTTTTATAATTAATCTATGATTCTATTTTAAGCGCCAACTTTTCTTTGTCTTTTCTTCTAGTTTGTCTTTTGCATATCTTTCTTGATCGTTTAATAGTCTTTTGTGTTTTGTTATGTTCCACAAATGATCTCAATGATGATACTGTGTTACCAACGTAATGATTAATATGACTAGTGTTAGTGCTAAGCTTTAGGACTTTTCCTTAGGAAACATTTCTTGAAATTAATATACGTGCAAACTTTATCTCAGACCTCTTTTGCGATATCTTTTTGGAGTAATCGCATAATTCGATTTTCAACGAGGACCTTACTGCCCTCTAAATTTAGGGATGGGAGATTGGAGCTAAATGCGTTCAAAATCAAGTTATTTTTAAAATCTCCTAAAATCTCATTGTTATCTTTATCCAAATAAAAAATCATTAAAAAGAGTTTTTTTACGCAAAAAAAAAAACAATTAAAAATGAATTATAATATGAAACATCATTCTTGGGCATATTAAACAATACACAAAGTACAATAAAAAGATAACTCAAATAATGATTACACACAATTTAATGATAAAAAACGAAAAAAAAAAAAGTACTAATTATTATTATACGACGAACAATTATGAACGAAAATTTAAAAAATGGTAAATTTGTCCAAAAAAAAGTACAAAAAGCCTCCATTGGAAAAATACAAAATAAAAAGACATTTTTAAAAAATATGACTCAAACATGATTATTTATGTAAAAATATCATTTCTCTAAAATCTCCATTTTCTCCAAATTTCATAGATTTGCCCAATGCATGTCTTCCAAAACCCATAAAATACCACTATTTATAAACAATTTAACAAATATGAGGTGGATTACGTGTACACTAATAATGTGTAATGTTGAGACACATACACAACACTTTGAAAAATAGAGGTATAATACATGGTCAATGGACACTAATCAGCATCTAATGGTATATATTATCATGATATTTTTAATAATAAATACTTTTTTGAGGGGCGGAAAAAGACCCTTGCTTTTTAGTTCAACCAAAGACCATTTATTGTTTAGTTTTATAGAATGGATATTTGAAAAATACGAGGTATGTCAGGTGACCGTGGAAACGCGAGAGCAATAAATTGGCCATTGCGTATCTTTGAAATCCGACGGAACGTGTTTATCGTTCTAAACGTGTGTCTCGATGACCGTTGGATCTCTATTACATGTCGAATATATCCATTTTACCTACGTTTAATATATATATATATATATTTGATAATTGACGTGTATTTTATATTTCTTTAAAAAAAAGTTGACACTATTTTGTTACTTCAAGTCAGAAAGTAAAAATCAATAAATAATTGACGTGATAGAAGTATATCATTGATTGATAGAGGCTGATAGAGTCCATCGGTATCTATTAGTGATATAAACTTATAAAAGTCTAAAGTGATTAAATTTTAGGAAAGTTCTTATAAATAGAAAAATTCCAAAAATATTTACACTTTATAGCAAAAAGTTCTAAAAAATACTTTTTGGAACATTTTGCTATGAAATGTAAATATTTTTAAATATTTTTTTTAATATTTAAAAAGACCCATAAATTTTGGTATATTGTGTAAATAATTTTCCTTATTTTTCTATTTTTGAAAATCTTCATAAAATTATTAATAATAATTAATTGATATTACTTTATTAATTAATCAAGTCTTTATTCATCTCCCTCATATAAAAATGGAAGTATAGATGATATTAAAAAACTCATGTCAAATGGATTTTAAAGCTTATAATAATATTCTGAATTTTAGAAAGTAAATCTTATGAAACAAATACAAATATTAAATATAAAATATCATGATAATATATGGGAAACAAACAGACTCTTGATGTTAGTTTTGGATGAAAATCTATGACAAGTTTTATTAAAAAAAATATATTCAAACTTTCAAAAATTTAAATAATATTTAAAGATTAAAAATTAAAAATAATATNTATATCGTGAGTACCTTGTTTGAAAAATAGCTCGACTTTTTTAAGTTATATTAATTCTCTAACTTAAGAAAAATAAGCTAAATAGACATTTGTTGGAAAATAGAAAGAGAGAGAGGGAAAAAAAAGGCATAACCAAATTTGTATACCAAATAACTGCTTCCTAGCAACACGGGTGAGATGCATTCGAACTTTTCATAGATATATTATTTTAAGCTTTTTTTTTCTTTTTTTTCTTTTTTTTTCTCACAAAACTATAATTTTACTACTCACATTATGACGTATTGGTGTCTAATTTGTAGATCACTCATTAGATCTGCTACTTATCTAGAGAATTGATATTTATTTATTTTCCTATTATTATTTGTATTGTTATATAAAAGTAGGGATATTCATAGGACGGGATGGATTTGATTCAATGACTTTTTAGACTCAACCCAATTATCACTTCGAGTGATAAATTACTTTAACCTAAATAATCCTCATTAAAAAATGAATCCTACCTATCCCAACTCAACTATGAAATGTTTGAATTTAGTTAGTTCAGGTTACTCGGATTATTTATTTAATTTTTTGTTCTAAAAGAAATAAAATGTTAATACATAAAAATTTGATTTAGTTATTTTTATATATAGAAATTAAGGTTAACAACTCAATTCCAATTTATATAATATAAAATCTCTGTCCAAAGTACTAAAAACTATTTGTAGGAGTTGTTAGGGAATAAAGCATTCAAAAGAACTAATGAAATTAAATAAAATTAAATAAATGTATGTCTAATTGTATCATAAGTAAAGAATTTGTTCAAGTTGACTTGGATTCTTTTAGATGAACTCATAACTTTTTCATTTATTTGAATCTAATTCAACCCAAAACAGTTGATAACCTAACTGTATGAATTGGATTAGATTGATCGGTTTTCTAGACGGTTTTTTTAATATCCCTGATAAAAAAGGAAAAGAGGGCAAAGTTGTCTTTTGAATCACACAAGCGGCAGGTCAGTGGAGGTTTCGTCAGTGCATACTGCATACGGCAGCCGTGGTGCTATATTAAAATAAAATGCGTAGCAAAGCAATGAACAAAGAACCCTTTATTTCTGCAAAGTCAAATCCGGCGGCCTTGACTCGGAACTAAATAATTCTTTATCAAAAGTAAAATTACTTTTGGGCTTATATGTAGATTGTTTCATTATAACAGTCAGAGAGATCCAATTTCTTATCGCTAACTTAATATAATTTCATTTGGGGCATTTTGGTCAAGATTATAATAACCATATCTTGTTATAATACACATTATTTTATATCTTTTAACTAACTACATTTAACATTATTTCAAAACTCTTATTTGCTATAGTTTTTACTATTTTACATTCATAATTTTTTTTTCTTTAATATAGTATTTACCGTTCTTTTCTCAAACTAAAATAGTTTACATCTCAAACATCCCCAAATACTAGGGGTATTCATGGGTTGGGTTGAATTTGATTGAAAGAGTTTTTAGACCCAACCCAATTGTTTGGACTGTAAATTTTTTTAACCTAAATAACCCTTATTAAAAAATAAACCTAACCCAACCCAACCATGAAATATTTGGGTTGGGTTGGTTTGGGTTAATCGGGCCATTTATTTAAAAAAAAATTCCAAAAAGAAGCAAAACGTAAATATGTAAAAATCTTATTTAATTATTTTCATATATTTAATTAAAATTAAGTTAATAATAATTTTGGGTTGGTTTGAGTTATATTATGTGAACTCATGAACAATACAATCCATAAAATTTTCATTTATTTGAACCCAACTCAATCCAAACCGCACGGGTTGGGTTGGGTTGATCGATTTTATCAAGTCATCGGGTTTTTTGAATACCCCTACCAAACACAGACTATAATAACCTAGGACTATAATAACGAATTCATGGCTCCAAATATCTCCTTTGAATTATGCTCGTTTTGACGACGAATGATTCAAATTGTTTCATACAGATTGATTTGTGCATGTATGTCAACTTAGTTCGTGTATTTTTATTTTTTATTTTTATAGTAATCTTATTTCAAAACTACAATACGATATTTTATATGTTTTTTAACCAAGTAGAGTTATCATATTTTTTTATCACGAAATAATTTATTACTAAAAGATCTATAACACAGCTGATTTCAAGCAAGTTTATTAATATCTCTATCAAAACATTATAGATTTTAACCCATTACACTATTACGAATTAATAAATTATTGTTGTGTTGTGTGTGTGTATATAAGGTAGAGTACTTTAAAATATATTATTTAATTATATTATCATGTCATTTAATAAAAACCTGGTTAAGCCTTTTTTTTTTTCCTTCTTATAAGTCTAAAGATTTTTATTTATTTTTTTTATTATTGATGTCACGATGAATTATGTAAAAACGAAAAGGAAAAGAAATAATAGGGTAGTTGAAGTATGGTATGGTTGACGACTAATTTCTTGTTACAAAACTTCTAAAACTTTCACGAGCACAAAAAAACTATTTTAATTTGGATATAAATAATTAAATTTGTTTGAAAAGAGATCTTATGTCATTTCAAAAGTAAAAAATAATGAAATTGTGTTCTGATAAATTACCATTGGATATTGATGTTGCATAATAGTTCAACTTATTTATTAAGATTTTTTAAGTGTTAATTAATATTTTAAGTTGAAATTTAGTTTATCTAACCCACTATCAAATTTATCACACATGATGTTATAATATTTCCGGAAACATCATAAATAAAGGCAAAAAATTAAAATCATAACAGAACACAAAGTTTGGTAACCCAATTCGATGCA